>NW_009595693.1:39485-62999 GCF_000690535.1 Cariama cristata
AGGGAAAGGCTGCTCTGCAGTTTGGAAAGAGTAGTTCTAAGTATCTACTGAGAATGTAAAACCACCCATTGAATCGTTGTACAGAGTTCTGAGACAGATTTTTGTACCGTTTTGAATTAGAACAGCTGAGGCACTACAGGAGAAATCCACATACGAGTAATTATTAATTCCTCCAAAGAGCCAATACAGTAGATATCTGTAATGCCTGTAATAGCATAGATAATCGTGCATAGGCTCAGAAATGCTGCCCCTTTATGTCTTCTAGCAATTTTCTGATTTTGCATTTTTGTCTCCCTGTAGCAGGAAATACACACAGTTGTATATGCTCACAGTGAGCACGTGGCTTCATCTGGCATCCCAGCTACCCCAACAAGATCCTGCAGTTTGTGGCAACTCAGAGACTAACCAGTTTTGTAGCCCTGCATATGGGGAAATCAGGCATGCAAAACTGGATGTTGGGCTGAAAACATGGCTCGTCAGGGATAATGAAGGAGAGGGGAGGCAATTAAAAAGGAGAAAAGTGACAATCTGACAACATGCTTAATTAACGTAATCAGATTTCACATTCACTTCATGAGTAGTAAATCAAAGCATAAGAAGGAATGATCTGAACTTTTTAATATTAAAAACTATTCCCATAATATGCAAAGTCAGGGAATACTAGTAAATTTCTGTCTGTTGCTGATCATTAACTGATTTAGGATAGACCTTGTTGAGTAATTATGTTTAATAAGAGCTTGTCCATACAAGCTGCTATCAGATGTCATTTTATACAGTTTCAAGCCAGATATAATGGGTTAGATGCACATATTAACTTTCTGTAATACTGTACTGGCTTTTTATGGGAGAGGGGTGGGAAAATTCAAAACTGATTATTGTGTGGCTTCCTTTCAGACAGTTGTATTTGATCTAATTTGATTTATAGCCACACATTTTGAATGAGCAGAAATGTCTCGAGGGGAAAAAAGAGACTTGTTACAGTAAATGTACACATTAATATATTTTCACCTGCTTGCTTGGTGGGCTCCATAGTTGGCTGTATTCATTACTGTTTGGGAGTCTTCTGTATTAAAAGAGCTACTCTTATCTTTTTGCTCTCTCTTGTAGGGATGTAGTGAGCTTCCCACACTCTCTGCAAGAGGCAATTGTGTAACTAATCCATGCTGGCATAACAATGTCTTCACCTAGATTACTAATATTGCTAAACATAAATGCAGGACAAAGGCAGATGTCTATTTTTGTGGGTAAAGCACAGCTGTAACTCATAGGCAATTTTTTCCAGGTGGTCCTAGAGGATAAATATCTTGAACCTCAAAGACAAGTGAGTATGGAGGTTAGAAGTTCTACTTGTTTGTAGAGAAGTGTATGAAAGTTTAGGTGCTAATATTACTTGAAGGCACAAGACCACAGTTTTTCTGATTGCTCAAGGGCTCCTGGGTCCCCAGTGTAACTCAGCTGAGTCTTTAATATACTGCCACTGTTTTTCTTCAGCAGTGGGACATGGGGAGATGAACCAGTGCCTTTTCTATCACATTCTTTCTAAGAAAGGCATACACCCTTAAAAAGGCATAAGAAAATGCATAAACATCTATGCATCAGAACTACCCACTCTGCAGGGTGAAGACTCAAGGTTCTTCTGCAGTTTAAGCACAGGATTAGAAAATTAGTATTCTTTGGGTTGACTTTTGTCAGTGAGTTTCTGCATGATAGTTGGAAAGGGCTGTATCTTTGCAGTGAATTGTTACATAAATCCTTGCTCCAGGAACAGTTTCTTTTAGGAATTTATTAGCATCTGCACTTCGCAGATTGCTGGATCTTGTGAGCCAGGCCAAGACAGAACAGCACCCCAATTTCAGGGGACTTGTCTCTGCATCTGCACCTGTGTGTTATGTGTCTGTAGGCCCACGTACTGTTTCTGATACCAGTTGGACCGCAGGTTGTGTGTACCAGCTCTCAAGTGATTCACACCATTTACTATGTTGGGCATTGACTGGCTCCTGCTCGATCTCCCCTTTAAAACAACATTGCTAGTGGACACCGGCGAGCCTCTGCACTGCCTGGGGAACAGGGTAAGTCACCTAAGTTCTCCTGAAAGCATGGAGAGGGACATTACATAAATCTCTGCACATGAGAACAATAATCAAAACACTCAGTACAAATCTCTCCCTTTCTTAGGTGGGTTTTAAGTTCAAAATGCGGCTTTCCTGCCTTATCTAACTCAGGTAAGTCTTAGTCACTAGCATTGCAAAAACTTGTTATGGTTTTATTTGGCACCGTCTCTTCACGTGTTTCTGTATGTGTACTGTCTCGCTGGTGCCACGTGATTGCAGTGGCATGTGTTTGCCGTGCTGAGGAAGCAATGGGAACACTTTCTGCTTCACAGTATGAATTTATTTTTGTCTACAAATGTTTTCTGGGTTTGTTTTGATGCTGATCTTCATTGAGTCAGCCCTGCTTTTGCTCTGTACGTTGCAGGCATGGGACTCCTCTCAAACAGTGATGCAGCATCTGTGTGCAACGCACAAACAACTCTGCTGTGTTTGTGGCTGATGGTCTGAAGAAATACATCCTAAATTAGGTCTTGACATGTTAGGTGTTGGTCAGGGAGGTAATTTGTTCTGCTGACATTGGTTTGGATATTTTAGTTGTGTTTGCTATTCGCTATGAAAAGCAGCATTTACATAAAACTAGAGGAATAGACATTCATTTAAACATAAAAGGTGGGGGGAGTGCTGAGAAAAGAAGACAATGTATTCTCATATTCTCTTGACCTGTTTCGTAAGGTTTCTCTTCAAATTTCTCCTGTTACAGCATGTGTTTATAGTGTATTTCAGTATGACCTGGGCATATCTCTAGAATGGTCTGAATGAGAACACCTCTAAATTTGTAGGAACTTCAGGTTTCAATCTACATCTACATATGAAGTTTAATTTTCTCAACTGTATTTGCATCCTGAGATATACAGAATACAGAAAACACCAAGATTTGGTATTCAGAGAAGCAGATGTCATTTGCATTTGCATCTCCAATGCCTGCACGTACCGTCTGACGGTGTGCAGCCGATGTTGCACACACAGGCTCGGCTGCCCACGTCTTTAGGGTGACAGTGCTCCCAAATCAAATATCCTGCGGAGCAACTCTGCCTTTTCTCACATGCATACTCATTAGTGAATTTCTCTTATTACCTGGGCTATAATCCCTCTCTAGGGGGATGCCTTGTGCACAAAATTAATTTCATTTGGCCACAGAAACTCCCTGTGCCTTCGGCAGATAAGTCTTTATACATAGAGGAAAAACCATCTAAGGCAAAGCTACTTCATTTATAAGACCCAGTAGAAAATATCTCACACCAAGCTGGATTGGAGGTCATTATTGAGCTAAACTTGGTCAATACTTGTTTTAAAAGTATTGACCCCTTGAAAAGCTGTTTGAGGCTTTATCTGCCTGTATTGACTGAGTGACTAATGTGCAGGAGGGACGAGCTGAGTCTGCTCAGGTTTGGAGATGGACTAAAGGCAAATCTACACCTGGCATCTCCTCTGCATCATACCTTACAGCTCAAATGAGGTGAAAATTTTCCACGTTTCCCATATTTTTTTAGTCTTTCCTTCCTTCCTTCTCTCTCTTCCTCTCCTTTCTTTCCTTTCAGACAGGTAATTATATCTGGCATTTTGAGAGGTAAATTATTTTTCAGCAACAAAAACAATTTTGCAGAAACTGCCTGCTTTTTTTCAAAAGCATTGTTTTTCATGGAAAAAGCAAAAATCAAAACAATTCAGTTGAAAAGAAAAATAAGATTCATTCCAGAAGCCTCTGAGCTTTCAGTGTAACTGAAAATGTTTGAATGGTTGAAATTCCTGCAGAGGATGGAGGGGAAAAAACAAACATGTTTTCACTATTTCTAGTAATTCCAGTATTTCACCTCAATAGTGAACTTGAGTTTGTTGAAGTTGGTTTTTCCACAGCAGTTGCTATTTGAGTTCTCTCGTTTCGTCTTTCTGTTTTTATTGCTTTTCCCACAGTTTAAACTAGATTCTAATATTTCTTCTCTTCCTCCCCTCTTTCTCTCTTTAAAACACCCAAATCTTGCAGTCATTTTGCTATTCATTAAAGGAGAGAGGGAAAAAGGAGACACACATCTGAAAATTATAATTTTTAGCAATGAAAACAGAAATTAAGAACATTATATTGATTTTTTTTTTTCAGTAACACATTTTTTTTTAAAAAAAGTTTCTCCTCCTTTCCAAAACTTAATAGGCTCTACTTAAGAGTTTCTTAGATGGAGTGTGGATTCAAGGGCTTCACATTTCATCAGCACCCTTAATGAGCTTGAGGTGCCTCTAATAAATCTCAGCCCTTTTAATGAATTCTTTATAGCTCTTAACTACTTCAGATAGAGATTGACGAGTGTAACCGGTAGCGCAAAAACTTGGCATGCAATAAGACGAACAGCCCCATCCTTTCCCTCTGGCGTCCCATCTGAATTTCTGCAGCAGAGATAACCAAGAATCTGTCACTGCTATGGAGTTTGTGAAATTTAATTAGGAAACTAATAAAACAGCTCTCATATAGTACTACAGTTACCTAGGAGATATTACGTATTGTTTAAGAGATTCTACCAATGAAGCAGGATTGCATGTGTTAGAGACCTGTTATATGAGCAAAAAGAGTTTAAGATTGACCACTTCTCTTTTGCAAATCATTTTCTAATAGGGTTAATACTTTACTAGAAAGACATATTTGCACTCCTTGAATGAGCTGTTTATATACCATTGATGAGCAGAAGCTGGGATATTAGATTTAAACACCACTCACTGTGGAGAGAAATGTGGGCCTTTTTTTTTCCTTTTTCCTAGTTTCCATTCTTGGTCACATTCTCAATCAAAAAGGGCCCCTTTTCCAGTTCTAACCCCAATGCTCTGGAAAGCATCCCAGCACAATTAAAGCTTTTCTCTTTGTGCTTTTCAGAGGCAAAGACTGGGACAAGTTTGTCTCAGCTGTAGTGGAGGAGCCATAAATGACATTAAGTGTAGAATCAGATTAGATTCATCACAGTGGATCTTTCTGCAAGATCTGCTCCTGAGCAAATGCTGGATGTGATATGTCCTGACCTACTCTTTTCAACTCAGTGGATGTTTTGGCACTAATTTCAATCAAAGAAACTCCACTTTTATGCAATTACTTTCAATATATCTCATAGTTAGTAGATTAGATTTTATTCTGGTGGTAAACTCCATAAAACATAGTCCTGTCAACTCATTGGTAAGCATATACAGTATACAGCTAGTCTTAGAATTCACCAGAAAATGGGTTAATTGTACCTTGAGAACTTTTAAGATTTCAAGTATTTTTCCCATACCACATCAGAAAACCACTCATCTTTGTATTTGAGTTTAGATATTTTTTTGGTGATAAGTCAACTTACATTTGAAAATGAAAAGCTGCTTCAAATAAAGAACATTTTTTTCCAGTTCTGAAAATGCCAAAGAAAGCTTCTTTGACCATTTCAAAACCATTGTTTTTAGAAGAATAATTGAAATGAAAAAAATCTACTGAAGCTGTCCTGCCCCTCCTAACTATATCTGTTTGGGCAAAGCAGCATGTTCCAGCAATAAAAAGGAACCACATTAAAAAGTATTGACTAAGTCTACTTAATATTCATTGCTCTTTGATAACTGAAGAGAATAGGAAAATCTTCTCACCAAGGCGCCATGAGAAGGATTTTCTTGGAGAGCAGTTTTACTGAGAAAATCATGGTTCCATTATGACTTTCTCGGCCGAAGACCTGGCCTTTTGGCCCCTCAGTAAATGAACATTGAGGACTTTTTTGCACTTCTTGGAAGCTCATGGTAAGGGGATTTTATGGTTCAAGGCTGTAGATAGCACGCTAAGCTGAAAGGGAGGCAATTGTTTCCCCAAAACACTTGGATTGCAGTAAACTGCTGAGGGGGTGGTATAGGTGTTTGTGCAATAGCATGATTGTTGGATCCCTCCAGTGACAGATGTTGTTGAACTGATTTATTATCAACATAAAGGATGTTCAATAATAATAAAACAATGATGAATCCTCATTTTTGGCTGAAAGGCAGCAGCTCATGGCCTGTGGCAGGCAGATGACTGAACTTGTAAGATTAATTCTACAGATTTCAGCTCAAGAAAGTCAAAATGTTTGTCCTTTGAAAATAATAAGAGAGATCTTTAGCATACTTCCAGTCCTCCAGAATGAACTACTCCAAAATGAATTGTATATTCACAACAGCTCATGGCATTGTCCTAACGACTGACAACAGGTTTCTCAGCTGTGGTGTGTGTGGTGTTTTTGTGGTGCAGAAAGTATCTTTATCTGGTTGCCATAAGGGTGTCAGGACTCAGGTCTATTGTTAGATCTCTTGTTGTCTTGCAGAAGTGTCAAGTGAGTCATTTTACCTTGATGAATAATAGTGACTTCATTAAAGTTCTGTGAGCAGCAACTGACTAATGAATGTGGCACTGAGCTCCTTCTGGAAGGTAGCAAGTACCCTTGAGCCAAGAAGTTTATGAAATAATACCCGTGAGTATTTGACCTATCAGACAAACCTTGTGCTGAACCAATGATGGTGTTTGACCAACACATCATTAAGACTTTCTCATGGTTAGGAAGGAATTGCATGGAATTAAAGGATTTTCCTGCAGGCTGAAAGGCTCTTGGGAATGTTATTTGATTATGGAGCTCGCCGCCTCTCAGTTACATGTTCAAATCCAGCCTCCTTAACTCTTACTGAAAATTTACTTCTCTGAGTTATACCTTGTCCCTGCTGAAGGGGCTCTGCTCCAAATGGGATGTCCATAACATGACTTAAAGTAATCTTTGTTGTAAGGAATATTGGGTGCTGCCATAAAGAACCAAGAATGAATATGAATGTGCCGCAGGCGTCACCTAGAAGCAGAACATCTCAGAGTAAGGATGGAGTTAAACTTGCATCTCCATGGTATAATTACTGAGTGAAATGGGCTGTTTGTAATTATGATTATATTAAACCTGATAAAATTTTTGGGCCGGATTCTTTCCTTATTTATACTGGTATGAATCAGGAGACTGTGAGAGGAGATCTTGGCCAAAGAGAGTTCTTCAGATAAACCTCAGGCTAAACAAGATTGAAATCTTCCACACCCATGATACCCCTCCAAACATCTCTTTTATTCTTCTGTTATAGGCCAGGTATATTTATGGCGCAAACCATATTAATATTATTGCTATTAATTAACTGTGTTCTGAAGTTTTTAATTTCATCCTCTTCAGGAGCACTAAAATAATTTACATACCAAAACAATAGTGTTGAAAAAGTTTCCATCTGTTTTCTATCTTTTCCAAGAAATTTTTAGACATTGGCCTCTTTCCCAGGAGACCATGTCCCTCAGGAAACATATCCTGACCAGCATGCCTTTCAAACTACACTAATTAAGGTGTTTCTATGTGAGTCACGGGGACTTTCCTCTTCTTTCATAAGATATGAGTGATGCTCTTTGGGGGCAGGCGGGGGGGAGGGGCGGGGCGTGGAATCCAAACGGTGTTACTAATGGGCAGGAAGCATGATAGCCTATAAATTCACCTGATTTTAGCTGATAGAGACAGAACCATATAAGGTCTAGACTGTCAGATGATGTAAATACCTTAACTCCACTGACTTGCTCATGAGCTGTCCTTATACATTCAATGTATAAAGCAAATATATGACATCACTAAATCTGGTATAGCAACGTGGCTTTGAATGTAAACTATTTCAAACACCGAACAGATTCAAAAGCAAAATGAAAAGCTATTTATGAAAAAATTACCAGAAAAAATCTAAATAAACAAAACCTTGTTTATTTGCAATGCATAATTTCAGCAGTTTTATTTATAACAAAACCTCGGTTCTTTTAGAGAGAAAAGCTGTTATACAATATGTTATCTCAGTGACTATCTAGCAATCAGTCTTAATTTTATTTACTTAAATGCTTGCAACTTTTCTTAGCACATACAAAGTGATGAGAAAATCTTGATTGCTAAGTGTAATTTCTCTAAATCACTGCTCTCATAAATGGAGTTCTAAAGAAGAAATGAAAACATGAAGCTCTCCTACAGCAGGCCTCTCCACTCCTAAACTCTCCTCTCAACTACATAATAAATCTCCACTTTTGTACATTCTGTACATTTTGTACATGACCAGCAATGTTGCAAAATTAACGATGAAATTAGTGATGTTAAATTTGTAACAAAAACACAATGATGATTAATTAGTTTGTGCCAAATACAATGAAGTTTCTAAAAGTTGTCTATTACAAAGAAAAGGGAGGAAGCTGTAAAGAAGAGGCTGTACTCTTTTCTGAAGAAGGCAATAGAAGATGATGTCATAGCAAGAGATATCAAAACCGCTATACCGACTCCGAGTTTCTCTGGTTTTCCCAAGTTCAGAACTTGTCCATACAGTTGTGGTTCCCATTCAGGTCAAAACTGGAGAGGAGCTGTCTCCCAAGCCAAACTTTGTGCCTGAGGGCACAGGAATATCACAAGAGTAGCTGATACTGCAAAGTTTTTATTATTTGGAACTACAGAAAACCCCAAAAGCAGCTCATGGGATTTTGCTGTTCCTGCTGCAAACTCCACTGGTGGTGTTTTGATGCAGCCTCAAGGCAGAAAGCCCTCACTGTCTCAGAGATATGGGCAGCAACTTTTTAGTTGTCAAAATACTTTTAATAAATACTTCACCTATTATCGAACTCCCTGAAGAATTACCTTATTGCTCCTTATCCCTAGAGACTGCCGTTTTGAATCCTTTTCTCATCTCCCAGGCTCAGCTAAGAAGATGATAGGAATTATGTTGTAGAGTCAGTGCATCAGACTGATGCACCAAGGTAGTTTGGAAGTTTTTTCCTAAGTCTCATTGGGATCCAAGTCTCAATGCCTCTCACACCAGGCACAGACCTCCTGGGGAAAGGAAACTGTTGGGGATGATGTGTCCCACACCGTGGGATGCAGTCCCCCTGCCCAGACCAGAGCTGCACATGCTCCTGCTCCAGCGTGGCAGGACTGAGTTCTCCCCAGGCAGCACAGTGCAGGTTTGTCCCTGGCAGTGTGCAGTTCAGAGTTTTCAGCACTGTCACCACTAACTGCTATCAAATTCTTGGCCCTTAGGAAGTAATTGCTGCCTGGGAAGCAGCGCTACATGCAGGAATAGCAGAAACAGGAGGGTCCTGTATGCGCTTCAGACAGATTTCAGCCAAAATAGAATTGGGCATGACAAGGCAGGAATTGGTTCTGCCAAGTATAAGAACGGTTTCATTTGGCGTTGGGTAGATATTTGGACTTGATGATCTTTGAGGTCTCTTCCAACCATAACGATTCTATGATTTTGTTTATTCTAGCGCCACTCAGGTTTATCTCCAGTCTGTGCTGGACCAGGACTTGATCTGAACTGGCCCTCTGGGTTAAAGAGGAAAGGCAGGAGCAGAGCAGCAGCCAGACCTGCAGCTAAACCCCCTTGTCCTCCTTCCCCATCCCCAGCCTGGAGCCAAGGAGGGCAGGCTGAAAATCAGCACCTGCCTCCTGCCCCGAGGGGAGCCCTTGGCCAACAACAAAATCGTAGGCAGCAGGCAGGGATGCCCTGGGAAATGGGCATTTCTCCTTCCTCCACCTGAGGAGTTACATGACCCAGGCGTGGACAAGGGCAGCAGCAGGAGGGATAGGGCTTTGTTCCTCGCCTCCCTTTGAACTGGCAATTTGCATCATCCTTCTATTTTCACACAAAAGGGTATTTGGTAATTTTGTATTCTATAACAATGAGTCTGGTATTTCCGTAGTGATGCATATTGTTATAATCTCTCTCTGCTTTGTTTCCTCGACATATTTTTTTATTAAAAAGTCTTCCCAGCCTTAAATAAGTACAGAATAAGCGTGGTCATTCTGGGAACATGAGAGGCCTGATTATCTGACCATCAAAGCCTATGCTGTAAACAGGATACTAGTAAACAGGAACTGAACCCCATATGGAGAGTTTGTGGTTTTCTTCAGCCTCTGTTTGTTATGTCTTACATCCTGTTAATTATAGAAGAGAGCTGGAAAGTTGGAAATAATCTTTTCTCCAGATTATTTCCAGCTTCCCTCAGATAGAAGAAAATGCAGTATAGTACTGTCTTACCTTGCTTCCTTCAGATGTAAAGCATTAAGACAATTCATTCCAAGGGGATCACTTTTCAAGGGGATTATAAGTAGACTTTTTTTTTTTTAATTACAAAAGGAAAATTAAGATCTTAGCATCTTATTCAGGGAATCTTTTCAGTTTTTAGCACAGCTTTTCAGTGTATTCTTTGGAGTTTGAAAACTCTTGATACCTTTTTAAGACCATTTGTACAACTGGTATAATTCACATCTGAGTAGGCAGGTTCTTGGAATGAAGATTTTGTTGCACAAAAACAAATGACAGAATTTACTTTAAAGTCATAGTTTTCAAGTTATCTATGTTTTTAGGAGGTCTTGCTAATAGTGTATCTTTCCTAGCTTACTGGCATCACTTGCTCAGCTACAGCAGGTTGTCCATGCATCCAGAGAGGTTTCTCCAGAGCTGGCCAAAGCAGTGGGCAGAGTAGACAACTAAGCCTGTATTCCCACTGCTTGTTCTTTACCTTTGATTTATACAACTGATTGCCCATCTTTCCAGCATGGTTCAGCCCAAACTTCCAATGTTAGCAAATCGATTCAGAAGCAAAATATTGGAAACTGTTTCTCTCTGAAGTTTTGAATTTTGAGATACATTCCTTTTTTTTCTTGAGAACCTGCTTTGGAGTTTTGGAGCCTGATGGAACCGCGTCAGAGGAATGGTGTAGGGAGGTCATGCTTTCTTTAGACCTACTCTTATCAGATTAGGCTTTGGTTTTGCAAAGCAAAACGCCAAAATCTGTTTGGTTCAAGGTTCCATGTTATCTGTGACAAACGGAAAGTACCAACCCCTGCCTACGTTTCTTAGTCAGCCCTGAACCAGAGACCACAAATAAATCTCTCGTTATGTTATTTTTCAGCTCTCTACTCTCAACACTGTGTCTTTAAACAGCTCTCTGATGCTAACCATCTGCTCCAAATTGCTACATTACTCGGAGCTCTGCAAGGCCAAGTCTCGTGCACTCTATCCCTAGCAGCAAGCTCAGCATCCAGGCTCAGGCTAAGTCCTCCCTCTGCGATGCAGAGCCTCAGCTGCTATCGGGTCTCATCCCCACCGGGAGGAAGACGGGAAGAGCTCTTCTGCCCTGTATCCCTCGGGCTCAAGGCCTTGCAGCACCTCCAGTCCTGGGGCTGCCACTGGGACAGGAAAATAACACCAGGATTATGGGATCACCAGAAAGAATTAAAGAAATGTCAAGAGAATTGGCTGCTTATGAACAATAAGGTTTGAATGCTATAAAAATGCTCTGTTGTGGCATAACTCTGCTCCCATTAAACTCAAGGAATAAAATTCCTACCAACTTTACCAGGAGCAGAGTGTGGCTAGTGCTGAGAGCTTTTGAAAATCTTACTGTATAGCTGCACCCACTTTATGTGTCCATTTTAATGACAAGATTAATAAAATACCAATGGAGCTCTAAACAGTTCTGTGTTCATTTTCCAAAGCAGTTTGACTCATCTGTAATCATAACCAGACTTCCAATTACACTGGATTTTAATTGTTCTCCTTTAAGGAGATAATTACTAGTACTCTGAAAAAAATTACTATGAGTAGCTGGTGATGAGTAGGAATAGGCATCCTAGCTTCTCTCAGTCTGTTCTGTCATTTGAGTTACAAGAGATGTAATTGGATATGTGACACCCAGACAGAGAGTGGTTTCCAGGATCTGAGAGTGCTCCGTTTCAGTTAATGTGTTAATTTGGGTTCCATCTTCCCATTTGTTCTGCTTTGATCTATCATTTCATAAAGCCAAAGCACCAGATTATTAAGTGTGATTGATTTATGTGCAAGACTGCATTTGCATACACATTAATGTTTTTAAAGTTTAAGTCCAAATTTCTGCAAGCCATGGTATGGAGTAATACAAGCTGTAATTTCACACTGCGTGGTAACAACTGGTGGGAATAAAATTGTCCTACGATTTGGCCATATTCACATACCAGAAGCTATTTTCCATTTGGAAATTTTGAATATTACCAATTGAAATATATTTGTAAGCAAGCTGTAAAGTGAGGCATTACATGAGCTGAAGGGCATGAAGCAGTAGGCAGAATCTCGTGCTCAACATATCTAGACTTTCAAGAACATGACATTAAAATCTCAGCAAGTGAGACTTATTCTTCTTTTTGCCTAAGTATAAACCACCAGGGACTTTATCTCCTGACTAGAACAGTTAGGACTGAATTTTCTGAAGTGCTGCCCAATAGGTTAGATTTGCGATTGTTCACAGCACGGGGCTGGTTTTTGGCATGCTTGTATTTATATTCACCTAGTTAAAATGCCAGTGCCATGATTCTGCTGCCATTTATCCATAAGCACAGATTATACAAGTGTAAGAAGGGTGTCATTCTGACAGACCAGGTCTTTAAACTTTTAGAGTTCTGGAAAGTTAAAGATTTTTTTTTTTTTCTCTGACAGCTAGCCCAAAGGGTTGAGCAGAGCGGCTAAGATCCAGAAATGATTGTACTTCTGTAGTACTTTCTTTTTATAATTCCTGTAGGATCCTTTGAGACAGAAAGTAATGCAATAATGTAAATATAATCATATAATCCTTTAAGTTTTATTATAGTAATTATTTATATTAGATGAGTATTGTTTTAATAATACTGCTTTTCTTCAAAGGACTCCACAAATTCGGTATTATAATTAATTTTATTTTAAAAAAGGTTTCCAGTGGGAAATGCTAACCCTTAGAAAGGATTTTGCTTGTAAAATGTCTGTTCCAGTGATACTTCCACCCATCATGGTGAAATTTAGGAAAATTTCAGAAAAAAAGGTTGGGATACAAGCCCACAACTCTGCCAAACAGATCTCAGCCAGTACAGCTGAGGGGTGGAGGTCTCTGGTTCAACCTCTGTGCCATAGCCTTCAGCTGAGGAACTGGGGCTTGGCACTCTCTTAAATAAGTTGCCCCCTGAGCTATCAGATAAGCTGGATCTCCCTTTCTCTGGTTGGAAATGTTTGGCTTTGTTCTTTGCTAGAATTACAAGCTCTGCTTCAGTTAGTTTGATTTCTGGTTGACTGGTTGGCTTCAGAGATGCTGGTTTGCATTTTCTATGAAGTATGTCTGCCCTATCACTGCTGTGGCTTTGCATGTTAGGGTGAAGAGATTTATGGAGTTTGAAGATTTTTGTATTTCCTAGAAGCGGTCACTGACTGGGTTTGGCTTCCAACATCTAAGATTTTATTCAATGGAAAAATCATCTTAAATGAACATCATCTCCCCTGCCCTCTGATGGTCAGTGATTTGAATCTTCTGCAGAGGAACACGGTTGTCCTGCTGGTTCATGGCCTGGCTCATCAGTGAATCTGAAATTGTAAAGGTCCGTGGCTTGCTTAGAGCTACCAAGCCATTATCAGATCTGGATTTGAATCCAGAAGTAGATGGTTTTGAGAGCTACCCTCTCAGTTTGAAGACATTGCATTCCCTCTGTTTCGTTTCTGCTTTGTAAATGTGTAGCAAAATTTTGCCTCCTTTTAGCATGTCAAAATAATCTAATCCAGACATTTCTGATTTAAATTATAGCCTTTTCCAACTAACAAACTTTCAGAACTGGCTTTCCTTTTAATCCCTTTTTATTTATTTATTTTTATATATCTTGTCTTAACAAATTATGTTGCTTCATGTCATCTTAAACGATGTGGTGTAAAATTACAAGAAAAGCCACTTTGTAATGTATCAAAATGTTATTTAAAAACCCCCCCAAATGTTTGTCATTTATTTTGCTCACAAGTAATCCCAAGCGGCAGCGCGCTGTGAGGTTTTCTGTGAATGCATTTACAATAGGAGCCAACCACACATTTCACTGAATCAACAGGCTTGTCTTGAGATATTTATGACATGAATGTGGAGACTTCTGTTTAGTCAGCCATCCCCAGGGAAGACGGCATTTTTGATAGTGCCTAAAGAAATGAGGCATATGTTATCAAAAGGGTCTTTGAAACACCTGAAAAATCACTGACAACACACCTTTGATGGCTAAGTCATTTAGGGTCTTGCAAACACTGTGCTGAGTACCTAATTCCCACCGCAAAGAGAATGGAAATTCAACATCCCCCAACAGCTGGAGCCAGCAGCAGCACAGCTATCTTCACCATCACCAGCAGCAAGAGAACAGCAACAATCCCGTTTTGTTGCAGAAACTAAGAAAGTATCATTAGGTCTGGATGTGTCACCTATAAAAAAAAATCATTGTCTGTCTGCACAGCTTAAAGGCTGACTTTCTGTCACTCCCAGGGAAGATGCTGCCCTTCGGTTCAGCCAGGGAAGGCTGGTTGTCTCTGAGCCGGGACTCTCTGGCTCACTTCTGGTGGAGGACTGTGTGCTAGTTAACAAGTTTCTCCTTACTCCGTGTAATGTTTGCAGTCTGAGTTAACTCCAGAACAAATAGTAATTTTTTCTGTATTTAGGACTCCATACACTACATCCCTAAGAAGCATTAACAGCAGACCCTGTACTGTGGGGGTGAAAGGCAGAGGCATATTCTGCAGCGGCTGCATGGGTGCGAGGGCAAAGCCCGCCTGGGGCAGGGCAGAGGAGACAGATCCAAGAGGCTGATGCCAACCTTGGTCCCAGTTCCCCAGCCGCCTCCCCTTACCACAACCCCTTTGAGTGTCATATGAACTATTTTTCCAACTAGAGCCAGACTACTTCATCATGTCCTTGGTATGAAAAAAGTTGCAAAGGGGACAACTTTTGATCCGTAAAAGCATTCAGAATTGTTAATTCCATGTCTGGAATATTGTCACGAAGCGGCTGAATTCCAGCGTGTAGAAGAGCACAGGCGGCACCCGGGGGGTGAATGCAGCCTGCTCAAAGCTGTGCCATGTGGAGAAGGGCATTTCTTGCTAGCCTTTGTGTTCAGGCTTTTATGATGCTCTTAATATGAGAGACTCTTATCATGGTTCATTTACTTGCATGCTTGTGGTTTTGCCACTTGGGAGCAATTATAGGATCCTCTGATTCACGCTGAGGGGCGAGCTGACGTTTAGATGGTGAATTATGTGGCTATTTTTTGGTGGATTTTTGTTGGTATTGAGCTAGAAGATGTTAACGCACTTTGGTCCAATTAAGCTGGCGATCATCTTGTGCGTGGCCACACAGCACATTTTGTTAGCTACACTCCTTGACTGTTTGAAAAGGAAATAGATAGAAGTTTGAACACAAGCTGTTAATGATTTGCCTTTGCTACAATAAAGGCAAGCTCTTAATTAAGATCCACTATGTTTTTTTCCAGTGCGTTTTTTATTATTTGCTTTGATTTTCCAGAATGTCTATGCTCTAACCATTTCATTTTGTTTCTTTTTTTGTCCCACCAGTATTGATGTCACTTGGAGGTCTGATCGTCAACATCATAAAAACAGTGTTAGGAAAAGCCACAAAATATTGCATAAAGTCCACAAGGACTGAAAGTTGAAGGATTTCTTTCAGGAGATATATTTTTTTCACTGGTGAGTAGGTGGAGCCATTTTATTTTTCCTGATTACAGTCTAGAACAACTCAAATTGCTGCAACTGGTATTTTGATGTCATTGATCATATTGCTGAAATAATTTGACAGCAGCAGTGATTTTCCCCAGTGCCCTTGTTGTAAATTATATGTTTCATACTCCAGTATTAATTAAAAATCGTTTTCTTGCATTTAAACAATGTAATTTCTTGAGGTGGGAAGATTTCTTTGACTGATGATCATTCATTAAATTGGGAATAGAAATGGTTTGCATCTTCTGAAATTGAATGTAAATCTGGCAAAACATTTATTGCAAAGTCTGAAATCAAGCAAAACTCTTTGGAGCCCTGAGGTTTAAATGAAGTCTGGAGTAGTGGTCAGAACAGTCCTAAAATGAGCTGAAGGCAGCAATTTTAAAGAGAAAAAACCCATATGCTAATGTTTGTTCTCCTCTCAAGCATTTGAGGGGATTAAAAATTTGCACCCAAAGTGGAATGTTGAATTCAACCTCAACTATGGAGACTTCGGGCCAGAATTTGTAATCCCTTTGTAGTATTTCAGAGATGGAGAGAGCGTGGAGGAGTGCGGCAGCTGGCCCTTGTAGGAGCAGATCACCCGCTGGGGTGGGTTTGTGTGCAGCTCCACTGCTGCAAAGGGCAGGGTGGCTGCAAAGCAGCGCTGGAGCGGCAAGTCTGAGCGGTTGTCCTGGCTGCAACTAGCTCTGATGATCAGGGACTAAGAATTACTTTCTCCATGCTCCCTCCTCTTTCTCACCAGTTTTTCTAGGTTAAACACTGATCAGATGTAGAACAGCTTCAAAACAAGCTTTCTTTCCTCTGTCAATTATCTTTTTGTGAAAAATAGCCTACAGACAGCTGGCCTACTCCTCTCCAACATATTTACTGATTTCAGACAAGTAGCACTCCCGAAATCATTAATTTATTTAACTGAAAATAATATTTTAATCTGATATATTCAGATTTCATAATGGAGCTTTTTGGGTTGTTAACCTTCTGCCATCTTAACTTCTTTAAGACACAAGAGAGCTGGACAGGGAGAAATACGTGCTCCAAAAGGGGGATATTTGACCTGCTGGACATATGGTCGCAAACCATTACACAGGCAACAGCATCCATCTGTCAGACAGTGATGGGTTTTGGACAGGACAGATTAACCCAAGATAAATTGTCTGTTCTGAATGGTGTACATATCATGACTTTACACACTGTGTCTCACTTTGATAATATTCTTCCCCAAAATTTACATGATCCAGGGAGAAAGGAAAAGGGGGGAATGCTTCTTTTTTGGTTTTGAGTTCTCAAGAGCTGAAAAGGAGTTTGTTTCTTCTCCAAAAAATTCCACCTTACCCTTGCGCTTACTCTAACTGTATGCCACACAGTCATTGGTTTGAAATGCTGTTCCTTGAAATAGCTCTGAAACCTTATAAATCACATGGAAATCTCTCTCACACTTGGCTTTTTTAATTACTACGGAGGAAGACTGCTTCCAAAGCTTCCTCAGGCTCGATGCAGGCTGGCTCGCTGTGGTTTTCCTACGACGTTGACCTGAACTGGGAAGCTGCAGACCACGGGTGTGATTGGTAACGCTGTCTCCTGGAGGCCTTGGATCCTCAGAGACACAGTGTGCTGTGTTCTGGGGATGCCAACAGGTACAACACATGATGCTCTCAAACCTGTTCTTCTGTTGGACTGTCCTTGCTTCATGGTCTATCTAAACAAGCAGGAGATTAGAGGGCACAGGAGGCTGATCTGGTTCCAGTTTCTGTTTAAAATAAATAAATAAATTAAAGGATAAACTGACCACAGCAAAACACGTTACAGAAATCCAGACTTTAAGTAACGAAAAGCATGGATAACTAGTTCAAGACTGGGGATGGGAGAGGAGCAGAAGGCAGTGTATTGATATCCCTTGGATGATAAAGGCCATCTTAACATCATACACTTTCTAAAGGACAAAGTGGAGTTAGTCTTTGCTGCCTGACATCCTACCACCAAAGCAGGAACATTTGATTTCCACCAAAGGAGCTTAGAAGTATTAAGAGGATTTGTCACCGTTTAAAAGCGAGAAGCTGGACTCATGCACCGGCATTTTGTGGGGCAGCAGCAGGGAGGCTGGGCTCCTGGAGGGGACAACGTGAGATGGGCCTTCAGCTTCTCCAAGCTCTCCCACTCTTCACCAGCCTTGGCTTAGTCTTTCCCTGACTTAGCTTCATCCAGATATTTATGTCAGATGAGCTTTAAAAGAGCAAAGCAGAAAGTCTGTCATTTCTGTTTAATACAGAAGAACTGTTTTACCAGGTATCATCTTTATGCTTATCCTAAAACTGTATAAAACATCCTGTCAGTTACAGAATATACACAAATAACATCCACTCATGGGGTTTAAGAGGATGAAATCCAGATGGAAGGTTGTTTTCTCAACAGAAAACATGGGCCAAACCCTAATGTGCTGCAGACTGGCATGGCTGCACGAGGACAATGCCCGTTTGCTGTAGGAGAGCTCAGACACTTTTTCCTACACATTTTCCTATGCAGGCTTTGCTCCTGCTGCCTGGGCTGCATCCACAGCGTACATCTCCATTACAAGTACCTGCCATGGCTGCAGCAAGCTCATAGAGACTGAGAGTTTCATTCACCTGAATGTGACTCTGGGGATGTGAGTTGGGGCAGCAGAATGAACATAACTTGTGTTTATCCCCTGGGCTGTGAGGCCAGCAGCTGCTCCTATTAGGACGATTTGCATATGGCCTTGGCACAGATTTAAGTGAATTGACTGTTCTTCATGGGTGGGGACAGAAAATCTGTCTCCTTTGGACTTGCAGTTATTGCTGGAACATTAAACCTGCATTTGGGGTGCAAGAAAAAGATTGATTAAAGAAATAATGATCTTTTAAAATTAGAGTTTTAAAAGTAATTAAAACCAGAAAATAAGTGGTGTGAGAAGATGAGCAAAGAGTGCCTGTGTATATTCATAGTCATCTAAATATAAACCTCTTTTATTTTTGAATGCTAATCTCTGCCTCTCCCCATCCTTCCATGTCGCCTGCCAGCAGGGCAGTGAAAACCTGGAGAAGCAACACATCTAGCAGTTAGTGTCAATCTCGTTAATTCATGTCACACAACCTGAATAGCTTATTGCTTTGCCTTATAATATCTTACTTCTGTGCAGGTATCTGTTGGTCAAAGCAGGAAGGGGAAGCTGGGACAAGTGCATTGCAGCATTGTTGGTGTTGGATGGCAGCGCCTTTTGAGTGAGTTCTGCAAAGTTTTTTAGTTTCTTAACTTTGGTTGCAGTGGCAGTTTGGCACCTACACAGCAATCAGGTATTTAAACACCACCATGTGTCTGGTCTTTCTGTTTTGAGA
Organism: Cariama cristata; assembly: GCF_000690535.1. Lineage (NCBI taxonomy): Eukaryota > Metazoa > Chordata > Aves > Cariamiformes > Cariamidae > Cariama > Cariama cristata. Next base: position 58,495 of record NW_009595693.1, read on the forward strand.
AGGATGGGAAAAAGGTAGATGTCTCCAAAGCCTGGGTGACATAGAGAAGGTGAGCAGGGAATGTCTCTTCCAAGAAAGCAATGACGCAAATGAAATGAGCAGATAGCAGATTCAGAGTAAGGAAAAGGAGATTCTTCTTAACACGCTCTGTACTTAATCTGTAAAAGTCTCTGCTAGAACACATTGTGAACATTGAAAGTTTAGGTTGGTTCAAAATTCAGCAAAGAAAAATCCACCCAGACTTCTTACATCCAGTAATAGTACCTGTGAGTGCCCTTGCAGCACACATCACAGTTGGCTGAGCGTCCTCTGGGGAAGCATCGCACTGTGCCGGCTGCACCCCCGTGCTCCCCACCAGGCAGGGCAGCCGTTACTGCCCACTGCCAGGGACTGCTTCAGGCAGACCTTTGGTCGGGATCGCTACAGCCATTCCTAATGCTCCTAAGGAGCCTAAACTGGTATGTCGCAAGGCAGCTTTGAAACTTGATTAATGTGGACAAATCACTTTGAAATTTTTGGATGAAAGGGGCTGCATAACTGCTAAGTCTAACCCAAAACTTGCTTTGTGCGATGTGAAAATGATAACTGAGTTGACAAAACTCATTAAATGCAGGACCTTTATCATACGGTATAATCTGTAAAATGTTGCAACACAAAATGTTGGCAAGTTACCAGCACATCATCATCCTATTTCAGTTACAGAACAGTGACATGGTGATAAGCTCCTACTTGTTCAGCATCAAGCGCTCCTGGGATGATGTATTGGGAAATTCCCCACCAGGTACCTAATGTTTTACGTCTGCCCTCACGGCTCTGTGCCGGACCGGAGAGATGAGGAGCTGCTCCCGCCAGTGCCTCTGGCTGCCGTCGGCTTGTGGGGCAAAGGCTCCAGCAGTGCTCCAACAAAGAGCAATAGATGTGGGCAGCAGTTACAGAAAGCTGCTTTGAAAAATGCTGTACACATCTCACAATGAGGACACATGTCAGTCTTTTGAGGGTTAAGACGAGCCTGTTCCTTCTCATGCAGCTGATCTCCACTTGGAGGACATAAGAGTTGTTTTTCTGGTTTTGTTGTTACAAGCAGAGATAATGAAGTTTGGATCATGAACATTTTATCATGGGGGGCAATAAGATTGAAGAGGCTTTTGGCATGGTGATAGCATTTTGGAAACACTTTGGATTTCTTGCTGCTGCCTGGAATAGAGAAAAACTAAGTAGGTATTATGGAGATGTTTTCCTAGATTTTCTTATAGTAAAATAAATTTTAAGTAAAATAAGTCCAGTGTTTTAGCAGAATGGTCTGCATAGTCTATTGTTGAGTTCATAGGGAAATGTAACAAACAGTATTTTCAAGTGGTTTTGTATTCCAGTGAGACTATTTCACAAGCTTGTTCTTAGCGCTTATGGAACCCTTTATATTTTCAGAGCTCCTGAAAACAACAAGCTTGCTAAAAAAAATACAAGCACTATTTTTAGCGCTGTAATGTCTAAAATAATAGCACATTGACAGGAACTCCATCAATTTCAATAGGATGCCACAGTGCCTGGTGGTTTACAGTCCCCCTCCAGCTCCCGAGTGCCTCGGCTCAGACAGACTGGCCCTGCTCACTGCGGTGGAGCCTGGGTGGGCGCCTTGCCGGGGCTGGGCAGCCCCTGCCGCCGAGCCAGGCGGGACGCGGCAATCTCTTCACCCACTGCTGAAACGCAGCCACCTCTGTGATAAAACCTGGCCTCTTTTGAACACCACCAGAAAGTCTTCAGCTCCGGCTTTCTAGTGTGAAGCCTGAGCCTGGAAAAAGCGGGGTTTCAACTGGAGCGTTTCTCCATTTTTACTGATTTTTGTCCCTCTCCTTGATTTCTCAGTGAAATCTCTCAGCTGTTATTTCTCCTGTTCCTAAATTCCTTTTCCAGCATTTTATGACAGATAGCAGAGGCTCTCTCCAAGCACTGAGCACCTCCTTTGGGATAAAGACATCTGCACGGGGAGTGGGACTGACATGCCGTTCCCATCCCATGGCTCTCTGAGCCAGCCATCCAAGCTGCCTCCGAGCAGCGTATCCATTCTCACTGTAACCCTGTTGTTTCTTCCAAAATGTAATCTGAATCCAGGAGCAGCTTTGTTGAACTATAATCTGGGTCAACAGTGTCTGGTAGGTTGAAAGGTCATGCTGAAACCCCATCTGTTTTAGCTCTCCATTGGAACCATGAAAGTACTTTAAACTTGAGATGTTCTGTAGCATTCCTAAATTATCAGTAATGTGTAGTGACACCAAGAACTGTGGTCTAGAAATGCCATGTTTCTCTCTCTCTTTTTTGTTTTTAATCTGAGTGAAGCATCAGATTTAGGAAGTAAATTCAAATCAGCTGGACATAGGTCAGTGGCTGTATGTGGAAAGGGATGGTATAGTAGATGCCTCTGGCCCATAAAAAGCCTGTCCTACTGAGATCTGGCTCCAGGGCTTATTAAATACCAGCCATTTTTGACTAGTAAAAGACCAAACAAAATGTGCTTTTTCTCCTTTGATGATTAAATTCAGCCTGAAGTGAGGGGTATAATTTATATAAACACTTGCTTTTATGTATGTGCTGTCCTAAGAGATTAGCGCGTTTGCATGCTTACTTTTAAGGCTTTTTTGCTTTCAGGTGATAGCAAACGTAACCTATAGACTGAGGGAAGTGCCAAGGTGTCAGGGAGGGTAGGGCACATCTGCCTTTCTTCTGTTGCTTGGGATCCAGCCAAGTCGCTTCAGAATCTGCCCTGGAAGTGCTCAGCACCGCTGGTTCCCACTGCTCCTCGGCCCAGGTTCAGAGCTCTCCTGAATCATTGCCAGTGCCATTAATTTCTGTGTGCACCAGGGACCCCTTTTTCAGCACAGCAAATTCTGGTACGTAAAGGAACAAATTCACATGGGAGGAAGATCAGGACTACTGACACTTTTATTTCACTCTAGGGGCAAGCGTAAATTAGGTCTAAGTATCCCTGATCAGCTGATTTGTTTTATGCATTTTACATCACAGTGTTAAAGCAATAAGGGCTGAGTGACGCAGGGCTGTGCTTGGTCAGTCTGAGCTGTGAAACATTAACAGGGGAGTGGCTGAGACTGCAGCTGCAGGAATTGGTTTTGCTGTTAACATGGGGGAATCAACAAGCTTTAACTTCAGCAACATTTCATAGTTTTCTTAATGTCTCTGTTGTGCTGTAAAAGGCAGAACTGAACTGAGGGCAATGGTGAAACACCCCATGAGAGTGGCTCTGGCTGTGCTCGAGGGAGAAGAGTGTGCCCCAGCCTGCCTCCTGGTTACAGAGCACATCCTTCTGAGAATGTTATGACTGGCCCAACCATGTCACCCAAAATCATCCCAGTTACCTTGGAAGTAAGTCTTTGCAAACTCAGCTGGGTAGGGAAGGAGCAATGTGTGGCTGGCAGGGGGCTGGGGCAGTTACCTCCTGACATGGAAGAGGACACTGCAATTGAAAGACTGTCAATAAATGGCTGTGATTTTTCACACAGGGTTTTTTTCCTCCATTAGAGACCAAAAGACACTGACTGGCACTGGAACTGCTTAGGGACTGGAAAGCAGGGGCAGCTTCTTCATACTGGAATGTTCTTGAGATGTCTTCTCCTACCAACAGCCACTGTGCTATTTGCTGTGCACGCAGACCTGCCTTGGTGCAGGGCAGCTTTCTGTACACGTATTCCCAGCACCTCACTGACAGCCCCCAATACAGTGTGCATTTAAAGCTGGACTGTAAACCAAAGACCACACTGGTTTCTGTTATTTATAGCTAACACATAGACGGTGACACCCTTGGCAACCTCCTCCAGCCACCTTTAACCTTTCATCTCTGTCCGCTGCCTCCCCATCCTCAAGTAACACAAAGATGAGAACCAAACTCCTTGCTCTGGACTACAGTGCAGATAATTAAGCAGAGTCACGCTAGCTACGCAGAGACAAATCTGCAACTGATTATGAGGTTTTCTTCTCAATTAATTGTCAGAAGCAAAGGGATGTTTGATGTTTAATGTCTTTTTCTTCTTGTTAAATGCACTCTCTTTGCCACCCGTCCTCAGACACTGGGAGCAGACAGAATGGTACAATGCAAAGCTGCGGAGTTGTCAGCGTATTCATGCATAATCCGTCTCAAACGTTCGTCTGCTGTTTTGATGTTACACACAGGTCTGTAGGGGACCTTAGTTTTAGATTTTTTTGACAAAGTGACATTGACATCTTACGTGGAGGCACCAAATGAATCCCAAACCCAATTTCAGGGTATGAGATTTAGATGCTGTGCATGTTCTCTGGGCCAGGAGAGGGAGGATGCATCTCTTCTGTGCTCTGTGGGCATGGTATCGGGTTGTGAATGTGTCCTCACAGATCTGTCTTTGGAAAGAGGAAGACAATTCCTCTGTCTGAAAATCCTCCTTGGAGCTGATGTTTCTTCATGTGGTCGGAGCTCAGGAACAGCCCCTTGGCTGTCAGGAGCATTTGCAGGAGAAAATAAT
>NW_009595693.1:63039-71014 GCF_000690535.1 Cariama cristata
GAGGTTAGTGAGAGTTTGAAAAGGGAGAGGAATCAAGATGTGCCCTGTGCGACCAAATGGCAGAGACTTCATTTAAAGTGAAAACCTGGGACCAAAAGGACAATTAGCCTGTAAAACATTCTGGGTTTGTACTTAATTAATTTTTATTTAAAAAAAAATGCTGAAAACATCAACAGTTTGTGGACTTCTTGCATCTTACGAAATGACAAACTCCTCCAGTATCTGATAAATTCAGGGGCTTTACAAAGGTGCAGGGGACTAGCTGTTCATTTTTGAGACAGGAAGATGATGCTCAGCATCCTGGGGTATCAGTGCTGCTGAAGTCATTGCAGGAGCTGGCAGAGAGCATCCTTATTGTTCATAATGCAGAACACCTCCAAACTAGACCTGGGGTTGAAACCCTGATCCCAGTCAAGGTCAGTGGCAAAATCTGTGCTTGTTCCTACGAGGCTCGGGTTCAGCCTTAGTGTCTTCCATAAGGCTGCTCAGTACTGTTGGGACTCAAAACTAAGCACAACTTGAAAGATTTGAACTAATTGTAATTCAGCAAATTACTGGCAGAGCTCTGATTAAGACTTTAAGAATTCCTTTAAGGAGCCTTTAAGGCTCCCGGTCCTCTGCTGCAACCACAGGCAGGATTGAACTATTACGGAAAATCTTTGGGAGGCTCATTATTTTAGATCTAATATTTTGAACTTTCAGGAAGATCTAATGTGGATCAGAAAGTAATGAACAGCTCTACAAAAAGGTAAAATAGAGATCGGGCTCTTGTAACTTGGAAATTGCCAGAGCAAACAAGTAAATCATTCTGCACTTTGACTGTATTTTAAGTTACCAGTTGCACCAGTTACTTAAGATAAATCTCTTGATTTGTTCTGTTTTAGAAACAACAGGGATGCCATATTTCACTTAAAAAAAAAAAAAACCAAACATATTTGAGGTACTATACATCCTTGTTCAGATTTTTATAGTGAGTCTTGTGTTATATTAATGATGGTTTACATTCTGCTTAACCACATTTTTACAGCTAGAGGGGAGTTTTATACATGTATGTTAATATGTATATATGTATATAAAATGAATAATTGGCAAAGTTTGGCAATTTTTGATGTGCTGAAAGAACTGATGTGCTGAATGGGATGGGGAGCAGGACAGACTAAGAGGAAAACTCAGCCCTGCATATGAATCTGCCTCACTGATTTTTCTAGTGCAGTTAATAATTTCCCTTGAATGCACTGCAAAAGCCGAGTCAATAATTATTTGTTCAGCCTAGATGCACAAGCCAGTTGCGCACCGTGTACAGTCCAGCTGGCATTTCTCCTGACTGGTCTGTGCTTTTCAGGCACAGAAGCACAGAGATCCCCGACTATTAGAGGTGAAGGTTTAATGATCATACAGCTGAACTTCAGCATTGCCTGCTTTGGTTGGAGGTTTTGATTCTCCCTCATACCTAGGGAAAAGATTACAATAACGTGGACTTTTGGTTTGCTTTCTTTTTTTTTCCATATAAATTAACTAAAAGTTTAAATGTGCTGTCAGATTTGATTTCAGTTGCAATGAAAGTTCAAGTCACTTCTTGTCTTATCCAAAACAGTGCATCCTATCTTGACCTTACACACACAGAGCCTCTTTCAGATGTGTTAGGTTGAGCACCCAAACTCATGAGTGACTTCTGAAAAAACTGGGCAGCATGAACACCCTGTGCTTCGTTCAGGTAATCTCCCTCTGCTTTGCTGAAATCTCTCCCTATATTTAAAGCAAGGAAGATGCCAGGCAGCAGTAGGAAAAAGCAGAGAAGCATTTCACATGAAAAAAGTACTTCAAGCAGTATGCAGACCAATTCCCCAAAAAATGTTGGATGAAATTATCTGTTCTTCTTTCAGGTTTATCAAACAGACTATTGCTTTTCTGGATCCCAAGGGATATAAGGACAAGTTCAACTTGCGTTGTCCTTCTCAATTTCCTTAGCTGACATGTACCTTACAGTCAGATGCATCATGTAAGTAGACACAATGCCTTGCGAGAGACTTCATACAAAGTCCTTCCTATGAGTTCCTGTGGGCATTACAATATATATGGTAATATTGCTTCATGTTTGCATGGCAGCCCTGGCTGCGGCAGGAGCCCTGCCCTCCTGCAACATAGATCTCACTTCTGAATATGCTACAAAAAATTGGTGCATTTGAGGCAAAGGTCACTGCAGACAAGGGCAGAGGCAGTACTTTGCATGATGCACACACAGAAAGGTTGCTTCTGTGATACATCATCTAGGCTTTGTAACTCATTTTATTCAGGTTACGAGCAGCAACGAAAAACGGGGGAAATGAGGGAGAAGGAAGAGCTTTTCAGATAAAACCAGAGTGAATATGTTTATTTTCTCACTGGAACCAGAAAGTTAGTATTTCTGTTCTTGCTGAAATTTGTAAGCTGTTTGAGACAACATTTTTCATGCAGAATCTTCTACAAGAAAAGAAATAACAAAAATAAGGCCTAGCATTGGGAACCACTAATCCGCAGGTGGAGGTGCCACTGTGTTCTTGTCTGCTCCTAAGTTCAAGGTAAGAGAGATCCAGGAAAGCTGCGTTCAGTTCCCATCTTTGCTTTTCTGATTTGAAAACAAATGAACGAACGAACAAACAAACAAAATCCCTGGACCTTAGAAATCACCTCTCTCATAAGAGTATTTGTGCCTTTTCCAGGAGTTCCAACAGCTCCTGTTGGAACTGATCCACTAAATCACTTCCTTAAATGGTCACTGAATCTGGGGGAGATGATAAAAGATGGGTTTCAACATCCCCTCCAGCACTTTAAGGCTGGATCTCCCCCATGCCATGTATCTGCTCTAACCACTGCCCTACAGGGAAGGAGAATGATTTCCCTGGATGTGGGACACTTGCCTTGGAAAGATTTCTTTTGTTTGAAAGAGCAGAAATGGCATTTTCAGTGAATAAAATTGTTTTGCCTGGATCTAGTTCTTAGTACATCAAATCAGCTGGCAGGCTTGGTGTTGGCGTTGAAGTGAGGTCCTGACCGTGGCTCTTGCATTGCAGCCAGACTCCCACGTTGCAAAGTCTCCTGCCACCAGCAATAACAGATGATGAAGGTGGGACATGTTTTGCCCACCTTCTCTGCTCAGGTAGTTCAGATGAACCACCAGGATGTGGTTCTGGGTTGCGTTTTTTGTCTTTGCCCTTCGTGCTGGTCCAGTGCTGGCTGGGGAAGTACATGGTGTAGCTGTACTCGCATGCACACGCTGTCATTTCGACTCATGCGGGTTTAAGGGAGGCTGACATGTGGTTTGTTGGGATCACTGTGTTATCTCTCAGGCTGTGCAGGGCGGCCTGTAGGCTAGATGCTGAGGGTCTTCCAAAACTAAGCCTCAAATCAAACACAGTAAATTAAGCTACAGCATATGCAACACATCATTTCAGTATTTATGTTTGCAGCCTCCAGCTCCAGTATCAAAAAGCCTCGGAGATGAGTGTAATAAATAGCCAGTTCACAGAGGAGTTGGCAAGATTTATTATGTTTATGATTCTGCACAAATAGTGTTGACAGATTTCTTTTGATACAGAGATAGCTTCTGCACTCAAATAACCGAGGAGAGCTAGACTTGGGAGGATTCGTCCCCAGCTGAAGTCAATATCATTAGGTGCCTGTAATTCCTTGCATGCTGTGTTTTAAACACTGCCATATAAAGGGGCTTTATACAGACAGCGATTTTGTGCTGGCCTTCTGAGATGATAATCCTAGCATTATCTATTTGGCTGGTGTTACATCATTGTAATTAAGTGATAATTGTTATCAGCTATTCAGCAGAGTCCTAAATGTGTGTGCTGTGCTGCAGTAATTGAAACATGCAGAAAGCATCCCGTTAAATTTACAGTCTGAGGCTTTGGTACAAGTGCCATGGAATCAATGGGAAATTTTTCCCTGATTTCAGTAGCACCTGGATCTTGCCCAAATAGCACAAAGCAGCCTCCCACGCTCCAGAACAAATACAGAAAGGCATATGGTTACTGTCAAGGGAACAGGTGGATATTCATATGGTTTGTAAAGGAGCTGGAGACAGCTTGTTGCATTTTGATAAGGAGGTTATTCCAGGCAACTGGAATAGTGTGAAAACAGGGAGAAGTACAGCATGGGTGGCAGAGGCAGCAGAAGCAGGCGTGGGTGAGACTGGGATATGAGGGAGAGGGGAAGCCTGATACCAAGTTATGCAGAGCTTTGGAGAAGAGGAGGGAAAGCTCAGCTAAATACGTGAAAGAAGTGGAGAAGCAACTCAGCATGTTTGAGAGCAAAGGGCTTTGTGGTGGTTTTCGCTGGGGCTGGAGCTATCTGTAGGGGCTGGAGGGAACAGGATGGTCCACGGGTGGGTGCAGTGGGGACAGGGCAGTGTCCTTCTCAGCGCAGAAATCTGCACCATGGCTGCTGCTGAGATTTGCCCCCTTTCCTTCTCCTGCCTAACATGTGGTTACAGAGAAGAGCAGCCAGGATGGTCCCCCTCACCCAGGGCACGGTGCTGAGCGGTGGCAGGGGTAGCTGGGGTTCTCACACCCAACAGCAGCAGCCTAATGCCTCTCAGGCTTCATGTCGCTCACTCCTCTGGAGAGCAGTAAATTAGTGGACCGGGGGAACTGCCTTGCTCACACTGGGTTTGAAAACAAGATCCCCTTTCAGCCCCTGCCATCCAGCACAGCAGGAAACCAAAAGTTTCTGATCACAGAGACGAGATATGACTTCGGTGGGGCAGAACTGGGTGGGGGGACTCGCTCCTGTGCACTTGTCCCCACCGTGGAGCTGGTGTGACGGTCCTGCGGGCACAGAGCATGGTCAGTACAGCTCACACTGAGCTTATTCAGCTTTTTCTTCTGCCCCAAGCCTGGAATAATCTTTGTGTGTGCTGGGACTAGGTGGAGTGGGCTTGGATCAGCTCAGGCTGGGAAACTGAGATAATCTCAAGAAATAAGCAAGTGAAGACATTTTTGTGCAGCAAACCTGAGTATGGGTTAGCCTGTTGTGAGTGATGAGATGCTGCAAAGGCTCAAAACAGAGCAAAGATTTATAAAGTGTTGTCATGCAGTAGATCAGAGATCTGCTAGAGATCTCATAAAGACTATCGCAGAATTTTTCATGTAGTAAACTGCGGTGTATAACTTTATAATTGGAGACATTGTATTTTTGCCATTTGCAAAATGAAGGCAATAAGACATAATTAAAAAAATGAAGAAGAATCCTGTGTGTATGAGAGAATTTTGTAACTGGAACTCCTTGTTTATACTTGCTCAGCAATTAAGCTTCTGTGATGCTAAAATAGGAACGTTAATAATTTTGAAATGCTAAATCAGCACCGTAGCAGTTACTCCTCTAAAGGATGTGTTTGGAAAGGTATCGAGAGAGATAACTGATCCTTGTTGCTGTTATTTTATTAACTCAGGAGTAGCTTGTAAGAGTCCTCTCGAGTACTTATCTGATATATCTGCCAACCCCAAGGAACTATTTCTGCATGAACAAGGCCATGTTTCTCCCAGAGAAAGTGCCAACCAGTCACTCTTGTTAAAATAGGCGAGGAGAAAACCTAGCAAAGAATCCTTTCACAATCATGCTGAGGTGGCATGGAGGCATGTTAGTACGAAGATACTCTGCTGTGCTCAAAGAAAGGTTTGAGTTGCTTGTCTTTCAAACTGAATTTTCATTTTATTTTGAAACTTGAAGCTAAGAGCGAAGTACAAAGGCGGATCATCCAGTGGACTTTCAACTCAGGAAATCCTTGCCTGCCTCTGTGAGAAGGGCAGTCGTGGCAAAGCAGGCTGGCGAGTCCTGCGGCCAAGAGCCCGTGTTGCACTGCCAGCGCAGCGGGGCAGGGTCCCCGTCACTGGGCACTGCCTGTCACCAGTTACTGTGGGCACCCCAAAGAGGGCCTCAGGCTCAACGGGGCCAGTCACTCTTCCCAAAATCACAGTAATTAACAATATGGGGCTTGAGATGGCCTGGCGCATACCTGGGTTAGGCTGATCTGTGTTTGCTTGTCGTATTTACTCAGGCTTTTGTAGTTTCTGCGAGTAGCCGGGCAGTGCTACACAATAGATTGCATTGCTTTTATTGCCAAAACCACGGCCGATGCCAAGCAGCGAGGAGCCGGGGCCGGAGGACGCGGCCGCTAACGGTGCAGCGTGAGCTCCCCCTGCACGCACCGCCGGGAAGTCCGGCCCGGCCCCGGCCCGCCCTCCCCTTCCCTGTCGCACGCTCTGTATAGCCGGTGAAAAAATGCACGTCAGTTATTTAAGCCTTTTCTAAGTCCAATAAACGCAGATGACTCAAAGGAGATGTCAAGTGGGTGAGCACTGCCCTTGTAAAGGGGTGGGGGCCGTGACTCTGTTACACCCTCAGCCCCCCCGGCTCCCCCGGGGTTTCCATGCTGCAGCCCCGGGGTGCAGCAGTGAAGTCCCAAAGCAAGTCCTCCTTGCCCTCCTGCCCTTTCCCTTGCCAGCAACAATGCAATCAGAAAGTAAAATTGGCATCTGGAGTATGTTGCACAATAAGCATAGCAAAATATTTACCTAGGTACTGCACTTCAATGAGGTGAAAGGTTTGTGGGTTCCCATTTGAAGGTGAAGGATGCCGGAGAGGCTGAGGCCACAGATGAGGAGTGGCTCAGGGATTGTCTCTGCTGGGAGGAGAGAAGAGGGCTGACAGCATATTCTCAACAGAAAAATCATGTAGATGTAGATAGATATATAAATGAAAACATAGGATAGCTGGAGTGACAAGCAGACCAAAGGAGAGGACCTGTGGACCAGATTAGTGCCCTGAATGATGTGAGATATTGTGTGAGCTGGATAGCAAAGGAAAAGGAATACTGCATCCATATGAAATGCAATTAGTTAAATATACTTTTTAAAATTAAAGCAGGACCATTTATGGTGTGCCTAGCTAAGTTATGGGTTCCATAATTGGTTCTGGTGATCCTCTTTTAATGCAGGAGACCTGCTATATGCCAAATTCAATGTGGCATTTGTATGTGATATAATTGGCACATACAGCTCCTGTCCGGTTTAGAAGCACAGTAATAGTTTCCACTCCAGTGTTGTGTGCGATATAGAAATATCACAGAAGTTAACTTGGGTTGCCAAAGTGGAGTAGTTGGAAAATGTTCTTATAAGGAAAGTAAAAAACACCCTTGGCTAAAAACGGCCAGTCTGGCAGTGCTTATACAGGTTCTTCCCTGGCAGTTTGGGTACATTATGAGAGAAACTGTTGCTTTGGCCTTGTGCATCAAACCAGCGAGCAGCTATCCCATGCTCAGGCCTGATGCAGAGGGCACGCAAAGGCCATTGCCAGCATCTGCACCATGTATGTTCACGGGGTTTCTCTTTCCAAGAGCAGAGCTGACCCTGGACAGCTTGCTCCTGCCGCACCCCACAGCACTGCCATCGCCACCCGCCTGTCCCTCCTCTCCCACCGATGGCCTGGCTCCACAGCAGACGGTGTGTCGTTTGGGGCGGCTTTGTGCTTATGGGATAACTTACAGAATCCTGCTAGCACGAACAGACCCAGCACTGATGCCAGCGAAGGAGCTTAGCGAGCACTTTTTTAAAAGGATCCAGACCGTGTGTGTTGTTTGGGCAGTATGGCTGAGTCAGAGGGGCTGGGAGGACAGAGGAGGCGGGCAGTGCAGCAGGAGAGGCTGGGATGGCAGGGGGAACGGAGAGGTGCCTCCATTTGTCAGTATTTCTAAGCTCTGCCACTCTCCTTTTCTCACCCCTCCCGCTAAGACCCCTTCTTGCTACTTTTCTTGTTTTCTCAGTTTTTCCCCAACAGCTCCTGACTTTCCACCTGCTCCCGCAGAGCGAGAACAGGGAGCCCAAGGAAACCCCTCTTGGTCCCGGTCTCTTTCGGAGCCGTCTCCCGCTCTCGGGTGTAGGCCTTTTTCCCGCGGTGATGCCGTGGTGCGGCAGTCGTTTTCCCCGCAGAG
>NW_009595693.1:71110-96468 GCF_000690535.1 Cariama cristata
AAGAAAAAAAAAAAAAAAAAAAAAAGAAAGGGTGTTTAAAGTAAATCCGGGAAGGAAGATTGGTAAATAAATCGGTGTGCCTGGAGCATTGCTGAGGATGGGGTTTTGAGGGGCAAGCTCCCCAGATTTTCTGCTTTTTCTCAGGGAAGGAGGAGAGGGTTTGGATTTTCCTTCAGGGGCTGGGAACACTCCTTGCTCTGGCAGAGGAGCTAATTTACCCGCTGTCTTCTCGCAGGTGACTGCAGGTCTCGGTGACAAGTGACAAATGCTGGCCAGAGAGACCATGTGTAGGGTGGCACAGGGACAGGCCGGTAGCATCCACCAGGACAAGGCTCACCGAATTCAAAGAGCCTTAAGGGAGCGTTTCTATTGCAACTACACTTTTGGTGGCGGCAAGTAAAATAATGAAAACTCTTGCAACCTCACTTTGTGAATGAGGTAAAATTATTCCATTTCAGTAATGTCTCCAGGAGGTAAGAACTGTTTGGCTCAATTCAATTTGTTAAGACAGTTAGTAAAAAAATACTTAAGCGTAATGGGTGAAATGATTTTAGCTAAGCAGAACAATATCCGTTGATATTACTGACAGTGAGATGGTACCTGTGAGTTGCAGAAATGGCAGCTTTTTACTTCTTTCATCCACAATGATTCCTTAGTGAATGGTGAAATATTCATTCTGATGCCCCAAACATGCTGTCTCTAATATTTAGGTCTAGCTCTGGCAATCAGAAGAAGCAATTTCGGTTTTGAAAAGTTCAAGGGAGCTAAAGACTTGCACCATGGGGAAGATATTTAGGTCACAACAACAGGAAATCTAAACTTTATTCCTGCTTGACTTTCTGAAATAAAAGGTGACGTAAGGAGGAACAGGAGTGGGAGCTGTGTGAGGCAGTGCAATCCTTCCCTTCTTACTCAGCCCTCTGGGACACTGCTTACCAGTTATTTTGTTGGTAACAACAAATAACAGCAACGCTTGATTCTCCTCCAAGAATTTTGAAGTGATTGCAGTGGGATTACACATTGTCCCTGGGTTACAAACATCCCCACAAAAAAACAGGATTATGTGGTCTTCTCAATTTAAACCATTGGGAAGGACTGGCCTATAAGATGAAAGAGACTTTTATTCCTGGAAATCAGGATTTCCTGAGGCCAGGGCTTAGCAGAGCTCTTCCAGCGGCGCTGGTGTAAGCTGTCCCCCCCTCCTCTGCACCCCTGGGACGGGGGCTTTGCCGGGCCACTGCCACCTGCATGGGGCCACGAGGGCACCCCACAGCCATGCTCCCTCTTCCCAGTCACACTGGATGGCCACCCGAGTCCTTCCCTAATATGCAGCACCAGGGCTTTGCACCGGCCTGCTGAGCTGAGTAAAGCTGCAGAAAAAAAGAGGACGAGGCAATGCATTTGGCTTCCCTTGCCTCTGGTGTTGCCAGGGCCTCTGGCCAGGGCTTTGTGGGGTTTGTGGCACTGCTCTGGGCACCTCTGCAGTGCTTTCCCAGCTGCTCCCGGCACCTCCGTGCCCCGGTGTTAGTGCAGACAGGGGTCAGGAGAGGAGGGGCTGCTCTTCCCACAGGGTGCGTACTTGGTCTGGACACCTGCATGTACCAGGGGTCCTGGTCTCAGAGAGCTCCTTTCCCGATTTGCTTCTAAATACCACGAAAACCTTCCTCAGCACAATTTTTCCACCAGAGATGCTTCTCTTTTCTTGTCTCATGAAAGGCATCTGACATGGACTACTCATTTGGGAAGGAAGAAATTCTCCAGAGATACCCACAGTCTCCCTGATTTGATTCCCATCATACACATGGGCCACCAGCACCCAGAGGGGACCCTAGTTCCAATCAAGGTGCTTCAGCATTTGCTACTTGGGACTCTCCCATTCACCAGCCTCCTTCCCCACTTCCCTAATCCTGCATTAACCCACAGCAGCTACAGTCTCCACAGCTGAGGGCGGGGCTTTATTAGGGTTTAATTAGCTCTGATCTGGTCCTCATCAGAGACAGCTTGTGCTGTGAGCTGCTCAGAGCCATGAAAAGCCATCCCATGCTGTTAGAGATCATCTGTGGTCCTCCCAGGTCCTACCTGGACAATGATGTATATGAGGTGCATAAAACTGTGTATGTTGGTACTTGTAGGGAGGTAAGGTTGATCCCTTCAGAGAAGTTAAAGCCATGCTTAAAGATTAATGATTTTTCTCTTCTCAAGTCACAGGTGCTGCTGCTGCATCTCTCCTGGCCCCAGGGCAGCAGGCAGTGTTGCCCACCTCCAGGCAAACTGAAGAAACACAGTGTGATGGATAAATAACAAAAGCAGCATTTAGCATCTTTTCCTGTTTCCTCTATGTCATATAACATCAACCAAGTGTTTTAATGGATGCAGATTCTCAGGGGATACAAATGAGTATAGCTCAGCTGACTCCTGGGTAAGGTATTTGTTTCCTGGGAATCTGGTACTGTGTCTGAACTCCTTGTCTTCGGCACAGGGCTGCTAATCTTTGTTGTTGTTGGGTGATGTTGAAATGTGCTATTGTTATTACTGATTTAATATTATACAATCTGTACATTCTGCCTCAAAGGTTTTAATCTCAGGTTTACTTGTTACTTTGATACATTTAGATAAATATTGTAACAAAGCACTCATTTACTCTCTTGTCACTAGGTCAATTGGAAGTGCTTTGTCTAATGACTGTAGAGAGCTTGATGTTGTGTATTAGTATTTTTAATTCTTCTGCGCTAAAAGAGTTGATTATAACTAAAAGCAGGGAATGTATCTTTCATTTGTAATTTGGATTTTTTTCATTGCAAGGTACCAATAGGGCACAGCATACCAAAAATAGCATGGACAAAAACAGTTTGGCTACTTAAACAATGCCATGAGAGATTAGCAAAGTACACATAGACACAAACCACATGCAGACAAGAAAGAACAGGGCAAATCAAAACAGTTTTAGCAGGTAAGCACCCACACAGCAGCATGTGTCATATATCAAAGAGGCACAGACTGTAAAACAGCATCCTGCAGTTTGCAGCGAGTAGAAAGGCTCCCAATAAAAGCTTGATCGTCCCTCTTCTTTGGTTTCACAAGCCGTCCTGGATAGTGATTGCAAAATTGAGTTGTAAGCATCAAAAGGAGACCAGAGTCATCCTAAACCATGTCTATAAGTTTCTCTGGGGTCCAGGAGGCTGAGAGTATTGCAAATGCAGGATTCCTGCTCTGTTGGAAAGTCTCTCTTTGCTTCATATATAGAGCTTATATACACACTATGAGGTCAAACCAGATAGCATGAGGGCAATTCTGCTTTCCTCTCAGCATCCGTAATATGGGTGACATTCCTAATTCCCACTAAAAAAACCCCTCAATACTACATAATACTAAAAAATAAGCCAGTTGCTAACTCATTAAGACCTAAGCGGAAAAACTGTAAAATCCGCTTTTGTGTATGTATGCACACTGTAGTAGTATAATAGGAGAGAAAAGTGCTGTTTATTGTTTATATATTTATCTAGCTTCCAACTGTTTTGACTTGTTTTCAGGGTCTTTCACATTTTAATTTCCTGGAGTAGATGGGCAGCAATGCTGGGAGGCAACTCTGTACAGCCAGGAGGAATATGCAGCGCACTCTTTTATGGAGATATTCCTTGTTTCATGGGTTTCCCAAACTGAAATGAAGGTGACTGACTTCATGTGTACAGGATGGTCTCCATTTAGGGAGTGCATGGCTTTTGTTACTATGAGAAAGGCAGAGAGGGTTACAGAATACTTTTTTGAGGTTAAAATTATCCCTCTACCTCCTGGCTCCCAATACCTGTGGGAACACAGTGGTGCCTGAGGGCAGCATTTCTCTGTGTGGCAAAAGCACAGCAGGGAAAATAGCAAGTGTCTTTCAAGATGTCCCAGTACTTGGAATCACTGGTGGAAAGACCTGATGTACCTTAGGGCGCATCAGTCTGAGAAAGAGTTGGATCAGAGCCTGTATAAATTAAGGTCAACGCAGTTGGTAATTCTGCAAAATGTTGAGCAGCTTGGGTTCATATTGCTCCAGCTCTGAGACACCGCTCGGCAGGAGCAGGTCCCCAGTGCATGGGGAGATCTGGGACAGCTGGGGCTGCTCAGCTTACCGAGGCATATCCAAACTTAGCACCTCCCTGGGTACAACAAGAACTCTTTAAATGCAATTAGGACTTGGGTTACAGGCTGGTTTTGCTGTGTAATTATTAGCATTACTGCAGCATTATCAAACCTGGATTTCACTGCTGATCTGATGGATAATCCTTACACGTGTGAAAGGAAAGCCTGCTGCTCCGCCCTGACCTCAGCCGTCTGCCTCCCACACCTGCGCCCACGGCGCGTAAAGCGCAGGACTTTCCACCCCAGCTTATGTTTGCAATATCTATCGTTTGCTGAATTATCTGCTTTGGTGAATGCATGGTGTGAGAACGGACCAGGGCAAAGGAGGAGCCTTTTAGTTCAGCCCTTAACCAGGATTGAAGAACACTAGCAAAAATTAGCCAAAAATATTTGTGTTTGCTGCCAATCCCTCTCAGTGATTTCTTTCTTTTTCCTTCTTTTTTTCCCCTCCAAGTTTCACACAAAGCTCTGTCTTTAGGATTAGCTGTCTACAGGCAGCTCTTTGTATTCAGCTGAATTTAAGATTATGGCTGAGCCATAAAAGGGGAGAAAGGTGACACTGGAGAGTTTCTGCAGCAGTAAATCCTGAAATATTCAGGCCCATGACGTTTTTGTAGCTGCAAATGCTGAGCAAGGCATATCTGGTCGACACTGAGGCCCAAACCTGGTTAGATTTCACAGAAGAACCTGCTGTGAGTCTCAGGTTTGGGTAGCATCATATACAGTCAAAGAGATTTTTCCAGTCAGATACTGAAATGCTATTTTCATTTGCTGTTTGCAATTTGATATTTGATGAAATGTTCCTGTTGTTAAACCTTGCAGGCTGGAGAGCAGCCAAACAGCAAAGGAAATGCAGGAGGGCACATCATGCCGATAAGGGCCAGAGGAACAAACACTGCGCTGTCGTGGCATCAGGATCTGCTTATCACACATTCATAGGCTTTTTGAATTCACTGTGAGGGAGTGGGAAGAGGACGTTCTCACCTGTTCTCCACTCTGGGCTGGAGGGTGGTAAAGGATAGCCTTCTCTTACCCCCACTGAGGATGGAGAAGTATTTGCCTAAGTCATCTGATGCTCTGTAGTGGATCCGTGGCCCAGCGCAAGGAGTTTGCGTGGCACAGGAATGAACTGATGAGCTTTCCGCTCTGGTCTGCCCCATGCACTTCCCTCTGACGCGGGGAGAGGTATAAATGCAGCTTTCCACTGGTGCAAAACCCAGTCTCCAGTGTCTGGATGTAACGGTCAGCATACATGTACAAAGACATGTTTAATTCAGGTTAACATTGCTCTCTTTTACGATGCAGTGATGACTACCACTGTTTAGAGAGAGAAGGGAAATGTTAAGCTACATAGTGTGCAGCATGTATTGGTTATCAAGGGAAACTGGCTATGGTTGTGTGGAAGCTCATGGTTTTCCCAGAGCTGTACAGCTGAAGTTGGCACAGGTAAAGGCCCTTTTAGGGAAGAAGGTCTGTTTCCCGGAAAGCAGAACTAGAGTGAAGGGTGCTTCTTCCTGCCAGTTTCTGAACCTCTACTTCTAGGGCTTCAATGTCAAGGCCTTTCTGTGGAGATTTCTACCCAGAGGACTGCTTGGGGGGGGACAAATAACTTGTAGGAGAATGAACCGCTAAGAGGTTTTACACTGCTCTCCAAATGGTCCTGAGCTGGTGATAGCTATGGAGTACAGGGATGTGCATTGACTGAGGTGTAAGTACCTGTGTGTGTGCATGGGGGTGTATGTACATCAGTTAACTCTGTCTGAAAACGTTAACGGCGTGAGGCTATGCTAACCCAAGCAGCCCTATTCAAATTCCAGTTTATCACTGGAACGGTATTAAATCAACCACTAGTTACAGACACATGTCTAAGTCACCGAGTTTGTATTCACAGACCTTGAGACAAATGGAATCTTGGGGATTATTAACCTAAGGTGCTTACCAGGGGCTGCCCTGCTGGAATTCTTGTGCTAGAAATCATACTTATGCAAGTGAAGCTCATATAGGCAATGAACTTTAACTCCAAAATTCATGTGTTTAGTGCTCAGAGGCAGGAAGGCAGCTTGAGATGTGGTTTCTCCCTATATCTAATGAGTGTTATTATGAGGAAGTCTTCTACTTGATCAGATGCCTCCAATGATTCTTTAGAAGGCTTTGGATGTATTTAACAGGGTACCAGAACTCACCACAAATGGGAAAAGGTAAAAGAAAAAAAAAGTCTGAGGCTTTGTCACTGTGGTGATATCTATTTGAGTTTGGAAATTGCATTAGTTTGAGCTCACAAATTTTTCTTTTCCTGTCATTAAAGTCCTGCCTCTTATCCTCTCAGTTACCTCCTCCTTCTCTTCCTATCCGACAATGACTGCATTTAGAAACTAAGTTTTCTTTCAGAGAAAAAATACACAGGATTAATTACCTCCATCCATTACTGCCTCCAGCAAGCTGCAACTGGTGCAGTACATATCTAAGTGGACCTTATGTGTAAATGCAAAGAGAAAAAAATAGTCTCTCTTCTCCTGTGTCAAACAATTTAACAGCTATGATCAAATATGTCCAAACGCGAGAGGTCTTTATCCACCCTTTAATAATCACAGAGCTGACCACATTCACCCCTCCAATGACTCCACTGGATTAGGTGGAGTTCACAGCAGAGATGAATTTGACCTAGTAAGTACATCAGTGGTCTTTTGGGTTTGCTTTACATAGCATGCAAAGAAGCTCTTCAAAGGTTTGTGGTACAACATAACCTTGACTTCAACTCTAGTTTTAATGGCTACTTGGAAGATGACAAAGACCACACTCTTTGGGAGGCTGCTGTAGGGTGAGAAGCCTCAAAACCACAGGGCCAAATCTAAGCATAAGTGAAGTCTATGCCGCCCACACAACTGCAGTGGCAGCTGTCAGAAGTATGCCAGAGAAAGCCATGCTCCTGGCTGACAACTGGAGGGTAGAGAGTCTGAAGCACAACTTAAAGGAAAAATGTTCCTTTGATCGATATCCAAAATTGGTGACTGCTTCCTTTCAGGATGAGCATGCTGTGCCCAGGGAGATGCTGATCATCTCTTGAAACAACACTGCAATCAGCATGGATTGATGGTGTGGCAGGAACCGTGATCCATAAGCAACAGCACTTAAAGCACTGGGTTTTGATCAATTTGGCTGTTTGTTTAACTTGTCAGAGGGAGAAGCCAAGCTGTGGTTGATGGGTAGAGCCAGGACCAGCTTTATCCATTTGCTAATGGTTCTCTGGCCACTGAGAAGCTTGCTCTTAAACAGCAGAAATTTTGTCCTAGCACCTGATTTTAGAAGGAATTTTCTTCCCTGCACTGACCAGCATCACACGTCATTCCTCCCTGCCTCAGTCTGTACTCGCAACCAGGTTCTCTCTCAGTAGCATGTATTTTATTAAATTTGGCTGTGAGAATGTCACCAATTACAAAGGGAAAAGCAAGAGTGAAGGTTAGGGGGGAAACGTGAAGGTTAAATTCAGACATTCATGAGTTTATGGGCAGTTTGTCCTCAAATCAAAGACAGGCATTCATGTCGAGCTACGTAAACAGGAATAAACGCTCATGTGAAAGTTGCTTAAGAAGCAAAACCCCATAAGAATGTTTGCCACAAAATATGTGCTTTCTTCTTCCTTCTCCTCCTCTTGGCCCCAAGAAAGGAGATTGCTTGGAGCATGTTGCTATCCTGGACAATGTGATACCTCTAAAGATAAAGACAAAAAAAATCCCTGCCAATAGACACAGATTCGTGCTCAGAGGGTTGCTGTGTGCTGCAGCCGCTGCTGCGAGCACAGCCTGCGAACTGGCTGGCGTAGGATCCCAGAGCAGAGGTGCGTGCCCGGTCCTGGGGTTAGGAGGACACATCCCGGCCCTTCTTGAGGTGTCCAGTGATGTTTTTCCTCCATACCACACTCTGTAAAAGGTTTCACTCGAGGTAAAGTTTTGGGAAGGAATAAGAAAACTGGTGAGAACATTTTTTAAAAAGCAAATTAAGCTCAGATCCTCAGCTACCTTTTATTTACAAAACAGAAGAAGTTTCCCTGTGTGATACATTTCTTAAATTATAGGTTTCCGATTTCCTGGCATCCTAATAAAGTCTAGATGAATGATGAGAGAGTCTGCTGGGAGAATGAGTAAACATCTCCTACTGTCTGGAATGTAAGACAACTACTGTCTTATCCTTTGTTACAGGTTGTTAAGATAAAATTACCCTATATATCAACAGCACTGTCAATGAAATTAGAAAGGGCATTCTACCTCCAAGCTGCCTGGAGGGTTTGAGGAGGGAGGAGGGAAGGCAGTTGCTTCTCTGTTTATTTTGGTTTTCCATTTGCTATGAAAGAAAGAAAAGGATTTTGTTTTGGGGGTTTTTGGCTTTGTTTTGTGTTTTAATGCAAATGAAAAATAGGAGAAAAGCCAAGGAGGATGTGCAAGGCAGGTTCTGGTTATTTCACCAGCTGTGCAAGCAGGAGAGGAAGGAAATTGTGGCTTGGTGAAAATCCTGGGATAGCCTGAACTGCAGTGGCAGCAAAACTTGGGTGCAAAGAGACCCTGCAGCTGTGGATGTTGCTCCCATGTAGGGCAGAGGCTGTGAGTCCCTTTTTGCTAAGGGCGCTTCACCTCTCCTGGGCTTTTGTTACCCAGCAAGCGTGTGCTCTGAGCAACGCCTGCCCGGCCTGCAGTGTCCTTAAGGGTGCTCTCCCACAGGGGATGCTGGTGGCCAGCAAGCAAGGAGCACCCCAGGGTGTTTCGCCAAAGAGAGAGAGCACCTCTCTCATTCAGCAGTTGAAAATTCCTACTATTGAATGTGTTTGAACATAACCAGTGGGTTGAAAAGTTAGGAGGTCTTGAGAAGACAGAGGCATATGTGCGTGACGTATTCCCCGGAGCCTCATTCACATAGGAAGCATAGCTGACAAGGAACACTTTCCAGACAAGTGTCTTCTTTTCAATTATTTGCAATTCCCTTTAAATAGCAAAGGCTCCTGGGGTAATGTGTGCAGGCTCTGCTCACTCTAATGAGTATTAGCTTGTGCAGTAGGTTGTGTTGGTGGTGAGCCAAGGGCGCACAGCACTGCCCTTCCCGTTGTCTGTGTGTGACTGCTCGGGAAGGCAAAGCGAATCCTGGCACCCCCATTCACACAACGGCACCTCTGGTCCCGGGGAGACTGGCTAGCGAGTAGGGAAGGGTGCAGATCAGCAGCAAGCTGGAACGATGGGAGGTGAGGGTTGGCATCCTGAGAAAATAATTTGCATTTTTGAGAAGACCCCATCTAATCTGATTTCTAATTCAGCTCTGGGAAGTACCTACACATTTGGTGTTTTCTCTAGATTTCCTCAAGACACCTCTCAACCTCAAGTTTTCTCCTGTGGTTTGCCCTGTTTCTGTTTCCACCACTCTTTATCTGCTGCTGCAAATTTGTCAGCTACAGTTTTAGAAGCACCTTCTTGCACATCCCTGTAAGCCACTGATGTGTCTCTGGTGTCTTTTTTATCAAATCTCGATGCTGTTGCAGTTTTATTGGTCTTTAGAGAGAAAGAGAGAAGATCTACTACTCCCAGAAAGTATTTTCTCTAAATGTGTGTCTCATGAGCGTGCCCTTGATTGCCAAAATACTAGAAAACAGTCTGTATTATCTGCCTGTACTCAGGAGAAGTCCAGTGTTGACCTGTTTTCCTTGTAATTAGGCTGTGTTGCCCAATTATCTGGTTTAGACTTGTTATATTAACTGTGTCTTCAGCTGCCACTACTCTTGAATCCTATAGCCATGAGAGTGGGATCCAAAACTTAAATCTCATTGCCTGTGTCCCACACAAAATTAATTCTCTGCTCCAGACACCTCCCCCAGCTGATCCCTGTGCTCTAGGAGGTGATGGGCTGTGATGGAGCTCAAGGGTTTCTTGTGGAGGGATGGGGCTCTTGTGCAAGTCAAAAACAGCCCCATCACTTACATGTCCTCTCTTGTATCCATGTCAGCTTCTGTTATAGTCTCACTCCTTTGCCTTTTCTTTCTCTGTTTTTACTAAGCACTTTGTTTTGCTTCTTTTTTTTTTTTAAAGTTGTTTTTCCTTTTTTGAAACTCAGACATTTCACACTTAGAATATTTTTGTTTTGAAATCAGAAAAAAATGTAACTGAAAACAATACCAGAGAAAAGCTGGAAATAAAAAAGCTGTACTTGGGTGAGAAATGCTCTTGGATTCACAAAACATTCCTCAGTTTCCACCATCTCATCTTGCAGTGTGGCAGAAACTTTACATGTCACTCTCTCATGCACACGTGTGTGTGTACATACATATACATACAAGAATTTTCTCTGACAAGATGTAGAGCCTTGCTACAGATTTTCCATCCCTAACCATGTCAAGAAGAAAATATCTTAACGCTGTATTCACAAAATACTTTTGGCCTGTTTCCATTTCAGTGTTATGCTTGTTTGCATAGGCAATTCGTAGGGGAGTTTATAAAACCTCTTTTTGCCTGAATTTGTGAATGCCTACCCACTGCATGGGCTTAAGATGAAATTACATTGGAAAAGGGACTGGTTTGGGATGCATACATTTTGCCCATATCCTTTAAATAACTCAAATATGTTTTCAAAGGAGGATATTTTTCCTGTGGACTGAAGGACACGTTTGTACCACCTACTAATTTCTTCAGCTCCAAAATGGCACTGAGTAAGTAGTTAAGGTTTTTGCCAACTCTGTGTTTCCAGCACTTGTATCTTCCCCTTAGAGAGATCCCTCATTAAAGGACAACCTCTTACTTTAATTCTTGCTGCTTAGTTCCGGCAGGAATCTCTTCTCCTCCCTCCGTTCCCAGCCTAATACTGTGATAATGGGGACAAAACTGCTTTTCGCAGTCCTGCTGCCCAGCCTCGTGCCGCAGTGCCAATAGCAGCCAGCACAAAACGGATGTTTGTCTTTATTAATCATACACACGCAATCTGCAACCTGAACTGTGTACAGAAATGAATGGAAAAAGTGCAACCTGACCGCAAAAGTATTATTTTATAAATAAGGTCCTTTAGTAGTAGTTAATTGGATACACATTTTGCTAGATTCATGGAACACTAAAAACTATCATATCCGAATTGACTGACTGAGTTCATGTTACATCTCCGAATTACCAATGACCATTTTGCCTTGCAACATCAGACCTTGGGTTCAGAAATCTAGCTCGAGGGCCTTTTTTAAGTACATGGTGCTTTTTTTTTCCTAATAGAGATTGATTTAGTGTATGTTTAATGGCCCCATAAATCACTCAACATGCCCAACTCGCATACAAATTCTGCCAAAAAAAAAGTTTTCAAGGAAGCAGATGCCTTGTTCTTGGAACCAATTTGCCTTGCTCTCTACGTGTGCGTGAACCCACCATTTCAAGATCCTCCTTATAAAAACGTTCTGCTCTCCCAGGTCTGAACATTGGTCATTTTCTCTGGGACTGCTTTCTTACTATGCCAAGTTAAACTCGGGCGATTCCCCTGCTGTGCCCGTTCTGTTCTAGTGCCTTTTTGATCAGCAATAAATAAATTCATTGTGCATTTCAACAAGAAGAAAAAGAAAAAGCTGAAGTCGCATTGTGCTTGCTCTTGTGAAGATCTATTGTGTGCAAAGTAGTGTGCTATCAAATGGCGTAGGTCATTTTTCATTACCCCACTGAGGATGCAGCTCAAAGCAGAGGATTATAGAAACTCATTTCCTTTGGTTAAGGAAAAAAAAAAAGAGTTAACATTCAATAAACTCAAGGGCTATGACGCAATGTGGCCCTCAGAACCTTCCGAGCGGAGCTGTTAATAACTTCCTTTCCCAGGACGCGGGTTTGCCCCATTCACTTATCGACTTTGATGCATTGGTAAAAGAAAATATCAACCCCTCATAACTCTCAGAAATGATACAATACATCACTTGAAAGTAAGCTAGGATCAACACATTGTTAACTGTTTGATCTCTCGAGTCAAAATTAATGATAGGTGTTTTGCACACAAAAAAATGAATGTTAAAAGCCTATTTAAGCTAACTAAAGACATCCATGCAACATCAGGGTTGAATTGGAGGTGATTTCCTGCAATGCAGCTGTTATAAGTTTATCAGTCTGCGGGTGGCAGTAACCAGTAATCATAACCAGATTGCAGAAGGGTGGGATGGAACTTATCTTTAAATAGAAGATCTAACTAACTAACTAACTAAAGAGAGCTGGTTGAGAACTATGTTCACGGTATTATTCACTAGAACACCCAAGGGTCTGGGAGAAGCCAGTTTTCTGTATATTTTGAAGAAATGAAATGATTCTGAAGGTTTAACTGCTAGGCAGGGAGAAACCAAGGTTCATAATGATTAACAGCAGACCTCCTGCGCTCTTGTGCTCGCAACATTTACACAATAATGATAGCTAATAAGAAATGGCATTAAGAAATGACTTCAACTTTCTCCCCTGAGATGTTGCCATAGGCTGTTGATGAACTTTTAGCTCAGTCTCTTGTGACATGGAAAGGAAAGATCTGAAATGTAGTGTATATTTCAAGCAGAAGAGAGATTGAAAAAATTCCAAGAAGTCTCTCTGAAGAGCCAAAGAGAAGTGTTGCACTGCGAGACAATGCCTCTGGACAATTACAGCCTGTTAGTTTTAATGCATCTCGAATTGCTTCCGTCTGCAGCTAATCTGACCACTGGAAACAGTCACTTTTGCAATGCCCTTTAATTTTTCTGATTTGCGTGTGGGCGGTATCTGTTGGCATTAATATGAATGTTTTCCGGATTGAATTAGAGAAAACAAGACAAGCTTTCAAAGTAGCGTCAACTTTCTTTGAGAAATGTGAATGCAGGAGCATGTATGAGGCAGCGGCAAACCATGCGGATGATTTAGGTCTGTCCCAGATCACTGTCATGCACATGAAAAGGAGTGACGGAGAAGTCCCACTGAATCCTCGGACCTCCCCAGCACCACTCGACAGTCTCTTTAGCCCTCTTTGTTCTTAATTTTGCTGAATACTTGGCCCTTTCTGGGCACTGCTTCAGGCACTCCAGCTCCATCCGTTAGAGCTGCAGCCCCCGCAGCCAGCGGGGATACCCCTGTTTCCTAACTTGCTGACCCATGCAAACCTGCTATTTTCTGTGAATGAATGAATCCCTTAAACAGGTAAGGAGTGAGCCAAAATCTTCTTCCATCCCCAAAGTTAGCCAAATACACACTTTGTTTTTAAACTGACACAAACTTAACATAGCTGCTGTGTTAGCCTTTCCCATCAATAGATCCAGCTCCTGCCATCTCTCAGCGCTCCCTCCTGCAAACAGCCACCTTGCCGTTGGCTTGTAGGAGCTGTCTTATGCCTACGCTTAAACCTGGTTTCTGGAAACTGCAGGTCTGGGGAAGTTCAAATTTGCTTTTTTATGGAGAATAGACTGAAAAATGGCAACTACATTTTAGCCTAAAATTCTGATAAAAATGAGTATGTTTTTAAAAATTCTTCACACAGCTTTCCTTTAAATTTTGAGGAAAGTTTAAGCCTAAAATAATTCTTCCCCATGTCTGACATCTCTGCTTTATTTATACATCTTTTTTTCATAGAATTTATCTAATTTCAGAGGTGTTTTTCAGTGGAGAAGAAGCAAATTATTGATAAAACTGAAAATTTGAAATATATTTCAATTAAGACACTTGGCCATTTCCAGTTTTTTGTTTTCTGAATCTTACTCAACAAAACCTCTTAATTATTCCTCCATAGCCATGGGATCAGCTCACTCCCTTTTTCTGCCTAATGGGACTATAAAATCCTCAGCTGGCACATCTGCCTGTACGCCAGGCTGTGAGATGCGACACATCACAAATATCTGGAGAGGGTAAGTTTTCCATTCAACAAAGTGGCAGAGAGAACGCAATTTCATTGCCAATGTGAAGACAGGTGGATGGTGGCCAAGCACTTTCCAATTTTTGACTTGCTATGCGTTTTCCCAGTTGTTATTGCTTTGGAAGTGACCCATCTCAGGCAGTCTGGTTACTGGTGTGGGACAGCTGGACTGGGCAGGACCTATGGCCCCTTGGTGCTTGCTCTCATGCCTGTCTGCTCACTGGGTGCGATTGCTCCTTGCTGGGCGCCTTGGCATAAACTGTGCCCTCCTGCATGCAGTGCCAGGGTTTTGCGTACTTTACAGCCCACCTCATCATATCAGTTCCTTTAAAGATTCTGCCACATCTGCAAAATAAAAATTTTACAGATGAAGGAACTGAGGCACTGATGGGTGATGCCTCCTGCCCAAAGTTGTGCAGTGGATGACAAGAAAACAGAGGTCAAGACTCCGGATCCAGCTCCTTCCATATCATACTGAGTTAAATCTTGTTTAAAGTACAGAAGTGAATATAGCAATTATCAAAGTTCAATATAGGAACTTTTTCTGTAGCAGGCTCTGAAATACTCTGTTGTGTTAATCATTTAAGATACACTAAGGGCTGTGTTAAGACATTGTGCGATGGAACACAATCCTTAGACTCCCAAAGTCGCCATTAAAACCCAGCCTTGCAGGAGTGTGGGAAGCACTGCCTATCTATTTAAACTGGAGGAAAATCTATAGGCAGAAAACAGGGGAACTGGTAAACAAACAGTCAAGCAGTTCTGCCCTCTGTCACTCTATCCCCACTGCATCGCAAAGTGCTGAATTCCTAAATGTGGAACCCAGATGCAGAAATAACAAAGACCACATTAAAGTGGTGCTAATCATACAAGGGATGGCTCTGGAGGAAGATGCGGAAGTGCTTGGGAGGCTGACATAGGACTGGGGGAAAGATAGCACAGCCTACAATTACTTTTTCAAATAACGTGTGAAGGGAAAAAGGTGCCTCCACCAAACCTCCTTGTGTGCAGCCTTGGGCATCCAAGACCATGCACATACACCCACATGTGCAGGCAGGGCTGCCAACCCCCCTGCAGATGCACAGCCCGACAACCTTGGGAGCAATCCTTATTACAAAACAGCCATGGGATGTGAAAAGTCCACCTTTTACAGCAAGCTTTCCAGGGAACCAGTGATTTCACTAGGAACACCCCAACTGGCCATGTGAAACAGCCCAAACCCCCACTCAGAGGCATGGCTGCCCTCATGCCTCTCCTTGCTAGTGGCCGGGCAGGCCTGGCTGCGAGACCCCCGGGAGAGGAAGGCAGGACAGAGGCAGTTTTCCTCCCAGTCCCCACAGCGATGTAGGGCAGAAAGTCCCTCCACAGCTGGGCCAGGTATGCGGGTGGCTTTTCATGGTTGGCAAAGGAGTCTGTGAAAGGTGGTGTAGCACCACAATATGGGAAGGGGAAGACCAGCATGCACTTAGTAAATGGATGATTGCTTCATTAGTGAGCTCTTTGTGGCTGGAGCCTGTAAGAAGGGCAGATATAGGCTCCTCTGTATTTAACCTATACCACCTGGGGGAGAGGAAATGATGCCCTGTGATTGAGAAAACCTGATGGCTAAATTATCACCAAATGAGGTGAAAATCATAAGGTCCCAGAAAGGACTGAGTTGCAGGACTTTGAACCAGTCACTGAGAAGCTGAGGTTGGTCTTGGAGGCCTGGTTAGAGAGGGTAGGGTTTGTCCTGAGGAGGTGGAAAGTCTTATGGTTTCTGGTGCTTGACTTCAGGAAAGGGTGAGCTCTCCTTTCCCTGGAAGGACAAACTGCTGGTGCTACCTTGATGTTGCAGCCTGCTTCTCTTGAGAAGACCCTGTGTGGGGGAAATGAAAAAGGTGATATCTGGTACTGGAGAGGTAAGCTTTATTTTTTATAGTCCTCAATAAAATGATATAGTAGTTTGGAATGACTGAGAAATATGGCAGTGTGGTTGATGTGGGGGTATATACCAGGAGTGGCCAGAAGTAGGGTCTGGAGGAGCCTGCTGGTGTGGGACACAGCAGATGAACAGCCTCTTCCACCTTCGTCTGTTGGTCTTCAGCCAGCCTGGTTATGAGTCTGGAGGCAGAGATGTTTGGAGATTGAGTTGATTGCTGAACAGACTGCAGCTTAAAATATTTTGTAAATTCTATGAGAGGAGTTTCTGTGTAGTGTTTTTAGAGTAATGTTATTTTAATTATTACTCAAGTGCTTGATTTGCTCTGGCTTCACCACCTTCTTGGTCGTGACCAGGATTGGGGTTAGTTATGTACAGGGGCCTGTTAGGCAGTTAGGTTAGCAAAACCTGTCTGCTGGCTGTGCCTTGTTCTGCTGCTACCCTCTCTGCTCTTCTCACTGCCAGGGTTGAGCACAACATGGAGTGGGAGGAAGGTTCCCACAAGGTTTTCCCACCCTGCAGATGAAATAATCCCAAACTTTTGAATTTTGCTGCTGTAGCGTGAGCTTGTCATCTAAGGAAACTTTATCCATGCAGGGGACTGAAAGCATTGCTTGGAATAGGGGTGCAGGAACAAGAGTAGGAAGGGATGTTCTACCTTTGAAGGCTGATCTGCCCCTGCCCTCGGGACAGCAGAGCTCAGCCTGCAGTTCTGTCTGGAGTGATATTGCTGGTCTGCGCCCCGGCCCCTGGTGGGACATGGTGAGCTTTATCCTGGAGTGAGCTGATTCCAGCTTTCTGGCTTATTGGAATAAGCTTTCCTTTGATCTCGTAGACAGAAGTCCACAACACAGCTGCTCTGCAATAGATAAGGACAGGCACTCTCCCAGCTGATCATGTTTGAGATTAGTCCTCAGGATGTTGTGCAACAAAGGAGCACAGCCCATAAAGGCAAGATAGTCTTCTTGGTGTGCACACCTGCAACTGGGACAGCGGCGTCAGGGAAGGCAGCTGTCTGCTTGTGTATCAGGGCTGTAGCACGCTGGGTGTGATGTAAATGGATGAACTTCTGCTTTGTTTCTCTCTGCTGTATACCCACAACTGTTTCCTCTTATGGAGACTGGCAAGAAATGCTATTCTTTCCTGTTAAACCTGGGGTATGTGCACTGAATCTGGAAGTTGCTGTAAAGATTTCTTTTTTTTTTTCCGTTTTTAACGGAAACGTTTTTAATGTTTTTACTTGACTACAAACTCTTCTCTGGAAGTTTTTAGTAAGTTCTTAAAATTGGTTATTCCAAATAGACTCACTAAAATAGCTCTGCATTACTTAAATCTTGCTTTGGTCCTGCAAGAGAGAATGACAGCATTCACTTGAGATGGGTTTTTTGGCATTGTTGACTTTAGGCTTCCTGCAGTGATCACAAAAACTTGTCAGATATACATATTTTTCAGTAGGAAGTTAGCTCCACATTCCCCTCAAAGCTTTTGGAGGGGATAAAAAATATTTTGTATGGATGATCTCTGTTGAGTGTGGGTCACCATGAGTCCAAGCATTGGTCCTTACCGGGAATCCACTACATCTCTGGGCAAGCTGTCCACCAGAGTGAAAGGCACCTACTTAGTGCCTGGAGCAGGGCTGATGTGGCTTGTGTTGCCCCTTGGCCTTTGCCTGTCACACCTTTCTTGGCACTTGGAGGTGTTGTGAGCTGAGATTTCCCCCTAACAGTAACGCCAGCTGTCCTTGTGCAGAGCAGGGCTTGGATTTGGAGGCTGCCAGAAGTGTGGGTGAGACTGTGGAAATAACCTTTGCCTTGTAGTTGAAGGTAGTCGGGAGTGGTGGTGGACATGACTTCACTGTGCCCACTGCTCAGCATGAGTAACCAGTTCCATGCATTTCCATGCCAACCATTAATTTCCAGATGCAGTGACTAGCACGGTATTTTCCATTTCCAGATCTTGTTTGTACTGGCATGATTTAAAATACTTTGTAATTACAGTGGTTCCTACAGCTAGAGCGATGCATGGTGCTTAGAAGTTTCTTCTTTAGCTAGCAATTTTGGTAATGACAGTAATTCAGATAATCTATCTTTGTGGCCTTGTGGCTTTTGGAAGCATAGGGCTTTTTTGTCTTTATTAGAGATGTAGCCCTATGTCTATATATAGCTCGGTGGCTATCTAGTATTCTAGATGTGTTAAAATAAACTCGACTGAGAAATTCCAGTCCCATCACCACAAACTTTCTGATGTTGCTTTTCGTGTTAATGCAATCAAGTAAATGGTGGAAGAAAATGGAGGGGGCAGAGGGGCGAGCTTGGCAGGCTGCTGTGGGCACCAGCTGATTATATTGCCAGGGAGCTTTGGGGGTTTGGGTGCATGCAAGCAGCATCTCCTCTTTAAATTATTGAGTGATTGTGAATATGCTGGACTTCTCCCCTGAGCTAAGCAGACGGGACAGAAGTGAAAGAAGCCAGGGCACAGTGAGAAACCTGGGGTGTTGGCAGGGAGGTGCGCAGTTCTGGGTGTGTGGGGTGGGCTGTCCCCGGAGGGACATGCTGGTGATGCCTGACCAAGCTCTGTGTTGCTTGTGTCTGCTCCCTGCGAGTTAACAGTTGAGATGGAACATGGCAGTTTCCTCTCAAAGGTGAGATGGCCTCAGTGAGTACAACTTTAGGCAGCAGTGGAGCTTCATTTTGGCTGACAACTCACAGCACAACAAACAGTTTTGGCAGCCAAATGTGACAACATCCTATTGAACAGGGAAAATACTTCAGTTTTGGGAAGATGGCTGAATCCCAAAGCTGCTCTCATTTGCTGGTTAAGTCTGCTACCAACAGAGACGCTCCTAAATTACTTCTGGGAGAAACTGGTCAGACAGATCAGAGGCAGACATCTCCCTCAGTGTGCAATTATATGTGCTTCTTGCTTTGAGAAGAGGCCAAAGCAAACGGGAAGAAGCAATTAAGGTAGGCACCAGCAATAAAGACCTAAAGTATAGGGCACAGTGTTTATCAGTCATCACTGTAGAGAAAAGTTTCTCCTTAATTTGACTGAAGAGAGAAGAGCTGTAGATCAATATTTTTGTGTATTGATTGAGTAACTGTTATTTTTCCCAGAAGATCCCCATATGTAGAGGAGGGCGGGAGGGGCAGATGTTGATTAAATGTAAACTCATCTGCAAATGTGTGTGTGTGTGACGTCTGGCAAGTTGCTCATTCTTACCCTCCCTTCAGAGACAGGGAACGGAGGTGGAAAGGCTTGCCATGCTTCTGGCCAATTAACCCACATATTTTCAACTAGAGGTTGACAAAACTGGAGGATCCTGAACCTAGAACAAGCCCTTGAGGTCACTAGTGTCATGCTGACAATAAATCCACTAAAATCACATTTCTGAAGTTTCGAGCAGGAGAAGCCGTAAATGCAGTCTATCTGATATTGGGTGATCACGTAGTGCATTGAAGATTGCGGGAGAGAGCTGTTGAACATAGCACGTCATGTCCTGGTTGTGTTTGTGTCTATGGGAAGTTGTGTGTTTCCTCTAAAGCAATAAAACCTAGCTGAAATCTAGCTGAATTCAGAATCTCTATGTAAATAGAGATTTGGATATCAACAGTTTTCGTTGTGGTAACCTATGTATGGAGTTGTTTCTGCTACTTTCCAGAGATCTGAAAGCTAAATCTAACGAAATAGTGTTGTCACCTGGCTCCAGAACCAGGGAGCCTTAACAGATGCATCGAAGCCCAGATGGCAGTAGGACCAGCGAGGGTCAAATTGCTTCTGTTTGTGGTACCTGTACATGTATGCAAGGAAGTGCTGTGGAAGGTCTCTTGGAGACGTAACAAAAGAGCTGTTGGGTATGTTCCGCCTTTCTCCATGAGTGTGTAACTTGAGGTTAGCTCCATCAGCAGAAATACTCAGTTTGATCCACAGAAATCTGTTGTCTGGCAAAAGGACAGTGTGCTGATTCTTTTTTTTTTTTTTTTTCTTCCCCCCCCCCCTCGTTTCTTTCTAGTAGCAGAACTGGAGTTCAGCTCCCTGTTCTTAGGGCAGTAGTTAAGTTACCTTGCTTAATTATATGTAAACACACGTATGTATCAGAAATATGTAAACACATATACATATATGGCTGCAAGGGTGTCCAAACCACAGCGGTGGTGAGGACTTGCCAAAGCAGGCTAAGAGCTGGAAAAAATCGGGCAGTTCAGGAAGATGGCTTGAAATTAATGCTGGAAAATAAACATCAGAAGGGTTGGAGCTAACTCATTTGCAAGTGCGAAAAGAACCATCTGTGCCTGCCTCCCCAGTGTTTGATCCTCCTTTCTGCAACTATGCAGTACATTCAGTGGCTCCCCAGCAACCTGTCTTGGATGTCTCCTTCTTTGCTTGTGTTCAGTGAACTTCCACGCCGTCTGAAATCCCTTCTCTTCTAAACAACATTGCAAGACTCGTTCTCTAACAGTGTGATCCTTGATGCCATCACAGTTTTATTTAAGGGCCTTAGAGGATTGGTAGCCTATGGTCAAGTTTACCACTTTCCCCACCAATGCGCGAACTATACCCAGCTGCCATCAAGAAGCAATGGCAACAGCAAAGCTCACTAATGTTTGCTTTGTTAATGAGAAATAGGAAGTATTACCTTCAGCCTCAGAGCCCTACTCGAAAAATACTTGCCCTCATAACAAAGGGGGGCCACTCTGCCACCCACCAGATGCAGGGAGCTATGCTCATGTCTTTTTCTAGTAAGCCTTCATGCTGTAGGGAGAGGAACATCCCAGGTCTCTTATTGAAAGCCTGTAGCTTACACAGTTCTTTGGTAGTTTGCACTAAAGGTCTTTAATTTGTCCCAGTGTATCTGCAGAAGAGGGATGTTGTGTCTTGCTTGCAGTGTGGTAAGGGGCCACAGAATATCTGTGCCATGCTCTTACAAACTGAAGATCGATCCTGTGTTTGATTGATCAGCTGGGGACTGACCTAGATGATGATAATCCTCATGATCTGTTCCAGCTCTCCATTTGCTGAGCATCTTTCAAGAGAAGGTAGGTGAATTGTGGACTTGGTACTTCCCTGGTCTTCTACTCCTTTTTATAAAGGGAAGGAGGAGACATCAGAGTATGTCTGACATATGGTCTGGAAATGAAGCAAAAGCAACTGCAGTATCCTGCAGTGTCGGCAGAGATGTTTTTCTTTTCATTTTCTGAGAGGTGCTGCAGCAGCAAACCAGATCTGCTTCCTCAAAGACTGTCACTACCATCTGGAGAACATAATATTTGACCCGCGGGCTTGATTTGCTGCCAGTCTCCCACATCTCCCAGGAAGGAGTCTCCATCTCTTTTAACTTGAGTCTGTTACCTCTTGCCTAAACAACAGGTTTCCCAAGGCTTGTTCTTGAGCTGGATGAGAAACATGAAATAAATGAATGCAAAATACAATCTTCTTCCTTTTTAACTAATAAAAATACCTTGAAGAGAGAGTGCTTTGCAAGTGCTAATTAATAGGATTGTCATTGCAACTCCACATTGCTGCTGCGGAGGAATCAGGCTGCAAAGTGCATTGTGTCACTGAAGACACATGTCTGTCTCTGGTTGTGATATATTTTTTTTATTGAGCATCTTGTTCTCAGCTGCTACTAGAAGCAGGAAATCTCTCAAAACTGGGAAGAGCTGATACAGTTTGTGCCTTGAATTGCTTTTGCTTTTCCACCTACTCCTGTGAAGCTGGAGCTATTGCTTCTGAGCAGAAGCCTCTCCAGCAGTTCTCGCAGGGAGCTGGCTGCCATTCCTCACTAAAGACTGAAACGGTTGCAAGATCATAACTGAGGTGGTGGAGGTTGAGATTACCTCAATTTACAGCCTTAATTTCATCCCCAACCACACCAACCTCATGAAAGTGCTTTACTGCCTTGTATCATCCTTTTCTGTGAACCCAGTGGAAGAAATTGCAGGACTTTGGGACTCCACTGTACTGTCTGTGTCAAATATGGTCTAAGCACCTCCCCACTAGTATGGACTACGAAGAGCTCTGTTTTTTCCTGCAAACCAGAAATACAAACTTTTTAAAAATATCTGGAAATAAACAGTTACATGATCCACTGAAATTCATAACAAAGGACAAATTGAATCCTTCATGCTGTGTAGCAGCCATAAATAAAGGCTTTATGGCTGAGAAGTTGTAGGCAATGTTCCAGCAAAATCAGATTCATTCCCTCCCCACTCCTTGCAATATAAATCTCTGGAAATGGGGGTTCCAAGGGCTGTTCTGACACAACGTTAACTGCAGCTTCTTAAACCAGACTCCCTGCCAGTATTTATAGTTCACGTTCTGTGCATGGTATGTGTGTATATAACTGCACCAGCTTTTACAGTTGATTTCTCAGTAGTCATGTGAAACCAAAACAACTGATGGGCTGAACTTGGAATCACTTGTGCATTTCTCTAAATTAGAAAAGAAAAAAAAAAAAGTCTGCCTTGCTGTTAGGAAAAAAGATCACTTGATTAAAGTTACTCCAAGTTGATGGTGGCTCAGCCTCTCCCAGTGTCATATTCCTTCTGCCCAAAACTACTGGCCAGGTTTCCAGGGGAACCCTGCAAGATGGATTTCAACACCTGGTTGTACACTTGCAAAGAAAGTGGCTGCACGCTTTCTTCTCACAAATGCCTGGCCCTACCTCTGCCTGCTGTCCACTCCAAAATTTAGCCCTGAGGTTTCATGAAATGTGTCCTTGGAGTAATTAACCAAGCCCTAAAACTGCAGACTGACCAGGTCATTCCCTGTTAAGGAAAAACAACTCAATTCCGTGAATTTAAGAGCTATGTTCTAGCTTCAGGAGCCAAATATAGATCAGTAATGGCAGATCACTGTGAGAAATTAATAAATAAATTGGAAGCAGAACTCTTCATGTGTGAGTTTTGGATCAGCTGAGTATGTTGGTTTGTGCTCCTCTCTTGTGTGCTTAGTATATAGTCAAAGATAGAAGATAAAATGAGGAATTTGTTCGTATTAAGCAACTGCCCAAATATCTTTTGTTAAAGAGGCTGACTAGTACTTCTGCCCAAGGCAGACAGACGTAGAGCCATCAACCTCTCTGCTCTTATCTACAGCTTGTTCTGAACGCTGGACAAAATTATCTAAATTGTTGGGATCTGAGAAATGATATCTCTGAGCTCTGACCCTTCATAACCAAATCCAGACACTGAATGTCTCTGCTTCCATGTATTTTATCTGAAGCACCTGACACAGCAGCAACAAATAAGACAGGAATAAATCCAGCAGCCTGCAACAGTTTGCCTTCATTAGCCAAGCCAAAGGTTGCCTTGCTGGTGTCACCATTAGTGTCTGGCCACTACCAGGGCCATTGCCTGCTCTAGACCTTAGCAGAAAGATCATGCGATGGAGGGGAAGGTAGGCAGCTGGGTTGAAAGGCTCCCAATGCCTCTGTGGGGCTTTTTATACCCTGTGACCACAGTGATGTCCCGGATCTGTATGTGCTGCTTTGGGAATTTAGCATAAACCTGAAGTCCTGGGCTTGAGCTACAGGTGCTGACATGCTAAAGCAGAACAGATCTGCTGAGGTCCTGGCATCCCACCCCATCTTTTTCTTAAGAGCTGCTTAAAATAAGACCATTAGCCCAAAGTTATCAACAGCACAGAGCTGTTAACTCAGGAGTCACTTCAGCTTCCCATTCAGAAAGGGTAAGTGCCTGTTTTCAATTACAGGCAAGCCCATGGATGTTGCAGTGAATACAGCTACTCGTCCCCTCCCAATTCCAGGCACAAACACTCCATTCCCCAAATTACTGCTGACTGGCCTGGGATTGGGTTTTATTGCAGACAAGCAAGCCAGTTCTTTGAGGGTGAAGTTAATTCAAGCAGCCCCATGTAGAGCCTTATCCTGCAAACATTTACATTCTTAACCAGGACTGCAAAAATTAGTCAAGTGCAAAGCTACTTTTCTAAAGGTCTGTGGGACTGAGGCTGTAGCCCCCTCTTCTCCCCTAGTTTCCCCAGTACTTTTCCCTGATGGGAGAGGGGGGGAAAAAAAAAAAAAGAAAAAGTTGATGAATCCATGACTTGTCCTGTTTTCCTTTCAAATATAAAATCAAACTCAAGCTGTCTGAAGATTGTGCTGTCTTCTTTTATAGAATTAATTCAAACACCAGGATTCTATTAATTAGTGAAAACAGCAGATTTATCCCAAAGTGGCAAACCTCACAATACTAAAATAACTCTCAAAATATTAAAAAGTCAGCTCCTACTGCCTGGTCAGCAAACAGACTCTAGGAAAACCAGCATGCATGCTAGGAAACAAATCAGTGCATTAAAAGTGCGTTATCCAAAACTTCTGATCTTTCTTAGCTGCTGGTTTAGGAAATACAAATTCTACTGCATTAAGCAGAAAAAGGGAATAGATATTTTTATTTAAAACAGAGTAACTCCAAAGGGGCCATAATAACCCACTTGTGTTGCTTTTGTACTTGGGTAATGAATGACTGTAGTATAAAGTGCTCCTAGTTTTTGCCTCAAGGTCTTGTCAATCATTACCTGATAAATAAAAACTTCAAACAGGCTCCTTTTAGCTTAATTGGGGAGAATTTGTTTCCAAAGGAATGGCTGAATACAGAGAATAACGTGTTTGTGGCAGCAATGGAAGTCAGCAAGCAGGGTATTTGGATGGAAACATACACAGGATGCAAATTCTGGAATAAAAAGATGTCTTTGGTTTTACTTACCCAGAAAGTGTCTGTTCCTGTTGCAGGCAGAGCTGAAAGGGTTGAATAGAGCAGCAGAGGAAATCCTGCGGTCCTTGGCAGGACCTGTTGCTGAGCTGCGCTTATGTGAGCTCTGCTCTCCCTCTCTGGTTTTAGGCTTTATAGCTGACACTTCCATAAAAATCAGAAATCTTAAAATTACACTAAGGCTTACTTAAATCATTATCTTTTATTATATGAACATTGGCAGCAACGGAGGCAGTTTCCTGAGTAGGGACAAAAGGATCCTATTGTCAGTACTGGAACAGATCTAAAACAGCTCAATTAAGCAAACATAACATCCTCAAAGTTTGGCCTGAAAGGAAGACAAAATAACTGATCTATAAAATGTTTTAAATGTGCTTTAAAATGTCATTACTCAGATAAATCTAGCCATTTTGAAGCTGGTTCGCTAGAGTTTTTATGGCCCTGCCAGTTTATGGCAGCATACGTATTCATGTCAAGAATTCCTCTTCCAAAACAGTAGATGAGGAGACAAAGCCACAGTAGCACTGCAGACCAAGGGAGGCTGCAACCAGCTCGGGAACCGAGATTTGGCTCCCAGACTGGGAAAGCTGCTCCGAAGCATATCCAGCAAGTTGTGTGTTTGTGGCAGAGCTGGAAACCAACTGACATTTCATGATATAAGGCTGGATGTGTTGAAGTTAGTGGTAAAGCTTCTGTTGGCTGTAAGACTGGCACTGTAAAGCAGGATGATT
>NW_009595694.1:0-394 GCF_000690535.1 Cariama cristata
GCCCTCCTGCAGCTCCGGGTCACCCCCCCTCACCCCCTCTCACCCCCTTGTGCCTTGTCAGCCCTCCCAGTCCTTCCCAGTTCACCTCCCAGTACCCTCCAGTCCCTCCCAGTGCTCCCAGTCCCCCTCCAGTCCCTCCCAGTAACTCCCAGTCCCCTTCCAGCACCCTCCCAGTCCCTCCCAGTTCCCGGCCTTGACTGGTCAGGACATGCCTGGGTCCACCCAGTTACACCCCAGTTACACCCGTGCACTCAGTAAGACCAGTTCCACCCCTGCTTGCATCAGTGACCCTCACCCCAGTTCACCCCAGTTACACCACTGGGGCTGGGCCCCCTCCCAGTTACACCCCAGTTGCACCACTGGGTCCGAGTTCCATTCCAGTTACAGCACTGGG
>NW_009595694.1:677-999 GCF_000690535.1 Cariama cristata
GTAACGCCGCGGGGTCTGGGCCTCACCCCAGTTACATCCCAGTTCATCCCAGTTACACCACTGGGTGTGGGCCTCACCCCAGTTACATCCCAGTTCATCCCAGTTATACCACTGGATCTGGGCCTCACCCCAGTTTACACCACCAAGCTTTGGCCCAGCACTCTTTTACACCCCTGACCCAGTATAACCAGTTACACCCCAGTTTAACCTCCACCACCACTTTGGAGCACTGGGTTTGGCCCCCACCCCAGTTACGCCCCAGTCTGAACCACCGCGCTTGTCCCCCCCACCCCAGTTTGGACCATTAAAGCCCCCAAACCAG
>NW_009595695.1:0-3118 GCF_000690535.1 Cariama cristata
CTCGGACACCAGTTACATCCTTGGAAGGTAAATGCCGCCTTGTGTCCCAGTCTCAGGCTGATGATGGGGATGGAAGGGGCACGGGGCGGTTACCCCAAGTCCCGCTGTCCAAGACCTCCTTCCTCAGGCTGGGAGTCGCTGCCCTGCAGGGGTGGCACAGTCCCTGGGGTCAGGTGACCATTGCATCGCCTCCCGGCTGACCCCCCCCGCTGATCTCCATCTGCTGTCTCCCTCTTGCAGCAGCACCCACTCGCTCCACAGCGACGACTCGGATGCTCACCCCGCTGCCTGCCGCTCCGCTGACTGCCCGTCCCCTGCCAGCTCCCTGGGCAGCCCCTGCCCACCTTCCCCGAGCATCAGGTCTCACTCTGGAGAAGCTTTTGGCCTGAGTCCCCACCAGCCCAGGGCAACCTGCTCCACCAAAGCCAACACCTACCCATCCCAGAAGGGACAGGCCAGCAGCTGCCCCCCCTCCATCCTCAGCTCCGCGGCCGACATCCCAGTGCTGCTGGTGAACGGGTGCCCGGAACAAGGAGATGCATCTTCCAGGCTGGCCAAAGCCCCCCCAGCCTCTGTCAAGCAGAGCCCCCCTCCCAGCTGCAGCCCGGCCTCGAAGCTCGGTGACCTGAACCCCACGCTGTCGGCACCGGCGCTCTCCTGCGTCTCGGACAGTACGTCACCTCCCTGTCACGGGGCAGGTCTGGGGGGGCAAGGAGCTGTAGACCCCAGCAGCTGCCAGGGAAGGGGGGCGAACACTGGTTTCTGCTCTGGTTTAGCTGTGGGTTATAGATGTGAAGGCCAGGAGGTCCTTGCTGGAGCTGGAGATCCTCGCTGTATCTGCACAGGGTTGCGGGGCTCTGCGGTGGTCTCCAGCTCTTTGCTGATGACCCTGCATTAGCCACCGTGTTTTGCCCACCAGGGTCCGGGGCACGTGCTCAGCGGGCAGAAAGGCTCTGGTCCCCTCTAGGAGATGGAGATACATTTATTTATAGGACCTGAGTATGAGAACCGTAATTCTGTCGTTTCGTGTTTGTTTGTGGGCCCAGAACAGGTGGGGAGGAGGGGTTAGGGTTCCAGTTTGCTCTGGAGAACATCTGAAGACACCAGAGTTTATAAGGTCCCTCATTCAGGGGTAAACAATGGGGCTATTGTCCTCTGGAGGAGATTAGCAGAGGCAGCTCCTGGGGCAGAGGGTTTTAATTGGGATTCTTATGGGAACAGCAGGAAGGCTTTGTGGGTCAGATCCTCAGCTGGTGTAACTCCCCATGGTCCAGCGGACTTGTGCAGGGTTGGGCAGACTGGCACTGCCAGGGGATCCCACGTGCTGCCTCTCCGCGCCCCATCGCAGCCTGCCAAGGGAGATAATTACGTGGGGAATTAATTATTCTGAGGAGTAGGGAGGAAACTCTGTTCAAAAGGATTGAAAAAACACTTCAACCCTGGCCAACTTGAAAGAGAAATATCTCTGCTCAGCGACGTGTGCTGTGAAGGTCTTTCAGGTCCCCCGCTGGCCTTGACACCGTAAGGTCTCTTGCAGGTCCCCTCAGGGCTGGGCAGCCGACCATGAAGTTTGTGATGGACACATCGAAATACTGGTTCAAGCCAAACATAACCAGGGACCAAGGTAAGGCAGCCAGTGTCTCCGCCGGGATAAGCCCATCTCAGGGTTGCTCTCTGCAGTCCCGCTGCCCATTCCCCCGCTCCCCGCAGCACCGCCGTCCAGCTCTTGCCCATGCTGGGCTCCTGTGGGGACTCGGCCGTGGCAATTCAAAGTCTACTGGGGGCTGACGGGCGTGGAGAGACCCACTCACGGGGCCAGGGGCAAGGCTCGGAGACGCGGGCTCTGCCACGGCCCCTCTGTCCCCCCCCTCAAGTCCAGCAAAGCATCTTCTGCCTCTGACCGCGCTGCTACTCGGCGTGGCCCGGGCAGGGGCTGACTCTGTCCTGGGGTCCGCAGGGTCCCACGGGACCGAGCCAGGGCCCCTCGGACTGCAGGGGCACGAGGGACGTGCGCGTCCTCAGCAAACGCTCCCGAGTATTTCTCAGTGCTGCCAAGGAACAACTCCCCGCGAGAGCATCGGCCGGAAGCGAAACGCAACGCGGGGAGGTTCCACCTGTTTTGCTTGGCTGAGCCCCCGCCTGTGCTTTGACAGCAATCCAGCTGCTGAAGGACAAGGAGCCAGGCACGTTCGTTGTGCGGGACAGCACGTCGTACCGAGGGTCTTTTGGGCTGGCGATGAAGGTTCTCGTCTCTCCATCCGGCAACCAGACAGGTACAGGGGCTTGCTCGGAAAGGTGGGGTTTGCTTTAGGGATTGAACTGAAACTGGGCAAGCTAAAGCAAGCTGAGAAGCCGCATGACTGTGGGTGTGGGGGGACGCTGGCGGGGGGTTCTGTGCGTGCCCACCCCGCCCCTGCACGGGGGCTGGCACCGCGCTCCCCACGCGGAGCAGAAGCTCCGGTGGGTGCCCTGGGATGCGGTCCCGGGGTGGGCAGGGGAAGGCAAGGGAGAAACAACGATGCTCAGCAGGTACTGATGCTGTGTTGGATCCCGCTCGCAGGTGATGAGAGCAGTGACCTCGTCCGGCACTTCCTCATCGAGTCGTCTCCCAAAGGGGTGCACCTGAAAGGAGCCGCCGAGGAGCTGTATTTCGGTAAGGACGGTGCCATCGCCGGCAGCGGCCCTGGCGGCCCCAAAAGCCCCTCGAAGCACCGGCCAGGACCGGGGCTGCTCTGCAGCCCTGCAGTGAGGGTGCTGGTCGCCCTCTGGCATCGAGGCCTTCCAGCCCCTGGGTTCTGCCTGCGCTTCTCTGCCAGTGGGACCATGGTAGTGGTCTCTAAAACAGGAACATAGGCTGGGCGTTGGAAAACCCACGTTTGTTGCTGTGAGGCCCCAAATAGTCCAGCTTAGCCCTAGCCCGCCCCCCCCTTCCCTCCTTCTGAGCTCCCTGGGATGCTGTTGCGGGGCCAGAGGCGCGTGGGTGGGAGGTTTTGGGTCCCAGAGCCCCCCCGGCTCACGGTTCTGCGTTGCAGGGAGCCTCTCTGCCTTCGTGTATCAGCACGCCATCACCCCGCTGGCCCTGCCCTGCCAGCTGAGCATCCAACCCCGCGGTACGTGT
>NW_009595695.1:3231-4875 GCF_000690535.1 Cariama cristata
CTGGAGGTGGAGCAGGGACCTGTGAGAGCTGACTTGAGTGGGAGAGGGTGGTGATTTGCTTCTGCTGGGGATGGAGGGTGGTCAGCAAGGCTGCGAGGGTGGGCAGGGAAAGGAGGGGTGGGGAAATCAGAGATGAACACAGCCAGGAGAGGGAGATGGAGGACAATTAAATTAATTACTGCTCTAAACCCCTGCAATTTAAGCGGTCCTGGGCCTTTGAGGCTCTCGTGAGATAAGGAATCGCCACCCCGTGAGAAGTGGTGACGCAGAGCAGCCTGACCTGTGGCATCCGTGCTCCGGCTTGTCATTTGTGCAGATCTTGCTGATGGAGAAGACAGCCCTGACTGCGCTCCGGAATCGGCACCATCCCCGCTGCAGAAATCCGCTGGTGAGGAAAGGCGCAGGCTGCCGTCACCGGGGGACAGGGGAGCTGGCGATGGCTAGAGCTCTGGGCATGCACCCGCGCTTTGGGCTGTAGTCCTTCCCTATCAAACACCAGGCTCTGTTCCTTGATGTCGTCCGTTCTGACACCATTCGCAGCAGAAGCTGAAAAGCCAGCGCTGTCTTCGGAGCTGTGCAAAGCAGCGGGTCCCCAGGGCATCTGTGGGTGCTGGTGCCATGTCCCCCTCCTGGCTTTATCACCAGGCTGGAGATACCTGCAGGTTTTCTTCACATCCTCAGGTCACGGGCCTGCAAGGGAATCTGGTATTTTTAAAGAAAGGAGACTTTTGGTCCTCACGATGGTGAAAATACAGTTCTTGAGGCCACAAGGCTGATAAAAGACCCACAATTCCCACAATCTTAAGTAGCCCCGAATTTTTAAGCCTCTCTCCTCATTGGCTTCGGTCGGTGTTGAGCTGGTGGGTATTGAACATCTGGAGTTTCTAGGAGAGGGATGGGGCGGCCGGGGGCTGGTTAAATCGCTGAGGGTCCTTACGGGAGACGCAGGGGAACTGCACGGCAGGACGGGGAAGGGGCTTTGCTTCTCTTCGGCGCCCGGGTGCCCCCAGCCTGGGTGCAGCGGTGGGTGGGCTCCAGGTGCCAGCAGAGAGCAATGGGCAGGAGACGGCGCGGGGGGGGTCACGGCGCAGTTGGGGGAGTCAGGAACCGCTTTGTTTTGCTGGAAATTCTGAAAAATAAGTTGGCAAGCTGAAAAGTTTAGTTTGACCCAGAACAGCCCTTTAAACAGCTCAGTCGGCCTGAAATGTCATGTTTTAGGTTGGCCTTCAGCCGTTAGTTAGCTCGGAGTAGTTCTGCTTTTCATTAAAGGAAATATGTAAGAAACAGGAAAAAAAAAATCCAAATGTGACATTTAGAAACCGGAAATTAAATGCTTTGACTTTTAAAACAATTAGTGCAAAGAATTAAAGTAAACCAAAACAGGTTTGTGAAGAATTTCTGAGTCACCAGATCTTTAATTTTCACCGAAACGAATCTGACCCACGTACGCGTGTCCGGTTCTGCGGAACGACGCCCAGGACCCGGCACCGCTGTGCTCGGCGCAGCGAGAGGCCGGCGTGCTGCGGACCCGGTGCTGAGCCAGGCTCTATCCTTGCAGTGTGCAACGTCTTGTACCTCAGCTCGGTCAACGTGGAGACGCTCACGGGAGCCCCGGCCATCCAGAAAGCCATCTCCTCCACCTTC
>NW_009595695.1:4947-6419 GCF_000690535.1 Cariama cristata
GGGCGGCGCGGCCGGGGGGGGTCGGGGGCGGGGCGGCCGCCGCGGCCAAGGGCTCACCGGTGGCGAGGTGGGGGGCAGAGATGACGGTGCTCCCGTCTCTGCACCGCTTAAAATCCCTTGCAGACGCCTGTTTCTCCCACCAGCTCTGCCCAGGCACTTTCCTCCTCTAACGCCAGGCTCTCCTCCTCCCCCCGACAGGGTGTTCTTCAGGCGACACTACCCCTTGGCTGCCATCAGGTTTTACGGATCCTGAGAGCAGAAGGTGATTTACCGGCTGC
Source organism: Cariama cristata (assembly GCF_000690535.1). NCBI lineage: Eukaryota > Metazoa > Chordata > Aves > Cariamiformes > Cariamidae > Cariama > Cariama cristata. Next base: position 5,226 of record NW_009595695.1, read on the forward strand.
TCTGCGGGCTGCGGCCATCCGTGCCGGCCGGCACTGCCGCACGGCGCTCCCTTCCCCGCGGTTCCCAGCACCGCTCCGCTGCTCCCATCTCAGCATCGCTTAAAATCCCAAATCCCAACCATCAGCGGCACAGCCCCCGCCCCGCGCTTAACACCCTGGGGTTTGGCTAAGTGTGAACCTCGAGTTTGCAGCTGATGGGATGAGTGGAGCATCAGTCTTTGAGCAAACCCAATTCTGTTCTTCCCTCAGGTGGCAGAAGTACTGCAAGTCCTCCAGGTAAGACCTGCGCGGGGGCCTCCCGCAGCCGAAGCGAGCCGGTGGAAACCGGGGAGGGGGGAGATGCTGCTTTGGGCCAGCCTCGCCGCTCCAGCGGGTGCATGGCGAAGCTTTGCGGAGCAGCAAAGAATCAAAGCTTTAAAATGAAGAGGGGATGCGATAAAAGTTCGGGTGGTGGCAGGAGGAGATGCGGGACAGATGGCTGAAGCTTTGTGGGGAGTTTTGCTCGGTAGGTTTTGAGGGGAGGCTTGGCCAAGCCCCATCCTCCACGTCCCCTCGTGCAGAAAGCCCCCATCCAAACCCCGCAGCCTTCCCAGGACTCGCTTGCTCTGGGCTCACGCAGTGAGTTTATATCTGGCTCTACCTTCTGCTCAAGAAACTTTTCACAGCTGGGGAAGCCTTGCCAGAAACACTTCTCCCGGCTGTTTTGCTTCACAAGTAAACGTGATTGGGGAGCGGGCCAAGCTGGAATTGCTGGAACAGGGATCTTGCTTTGTGGCCGGGGATAGTTTAAGCGTATTCCTTTGGATTCCTGGATGCAAACCACATGAGGCTCTCTCTCCTTTTTCAAAGGATCTTTGGGTTCGTGGCCAAAAGCCAGACAGATTCGGAGAACCTCTGTCACCTGTTTGCAGAGTACGACGCTGTGCAGCCGGCATCGCTTGTCATCGACCTTCTCTGCAAGCTCCTGCTGGCCCCGTAGAGGACAGAAACCCCGGGACAGCTCCGGGCTGGCAGCTGCCCACATGCTGCTCACCTTCTCCTGCTTCTGGGTTGCATTTTGGCAACAGCTCATATTTATATTTTTTTTATTACGTGCCATCATCTCAAGAGTCTCAGTTAAACGTTTTATGCTCTGGCGGGATGAGATGTTCCTCCGAGACCCTCCACGGGGCAGCGCTTGCCGCAGCGGCCGGC
>NW_009595696.1:0-1089 GCF_000690535.1 Cariama cristata
TGCAGAGGATGCTGCGGGGAGAGATGTCCAGGTGACGGAGTCCCACAGGGATCCACCGCGGCCCCGGGGCCAACGGGCAAATTGATGCTTCGCTCTCCTGGCCAAGCTGGAAAAAGGCGTACGGAGCTGTACGGTGGCCCCGTGCCCACGCGGTGGGGGAACGCCTGCATTGGGGAAGCACCGGGGGCTCTCGTCCCCACCAAAGCCTCCTCCCCAGATAACGAGGGAAATGGCCGAGCTCATCAACGCGGCGAGCCCCGATGCACCCCGGGATGCCCGGGGCAGGATGGCGGGAGCGGGGCCCAGGGACCATTCCTGGGATGCAGGACATAACCTCCCGTAAATGAGCAGCTCCGGAGCCAATTGCTGGCGCTGGAGGCTGGTGGCAGCCCAGGGGCTCCGTTATTTTTGTAAATGTTAATTCCCAACCGGCGCATCGTCCCAGCGGAATATTTTAGCACCTTTAATGCAATTTCCTACTCTCTCTGAAATATCATTTTAATACAACCCAGCCGCACCGTATACCTGCTCCCTAATAAACCTCTGCGACTTTAATGAACTAAATAGCAAATTACTTTTTTATTCAAGAATGAAATTTCATCATATTCATAATTCATATTTTATTTCAGACATCTGCTGCTGATTACATTACATTTAACTAAAATTAGATGATGCTCAGAATGTAATTAAGCCCCTGCCAAATTCTCTGGCCCACCAATACCAGACTCGCTCAGCGGGGGCCGTTTGGAACCTAATATGTAATTAGGAGCTATTTTCTAGCTGTTTTTAAAGTCTGAAAATTAGCTGCCTTTATTAATCACACAGACAAATATAAAGCGGAGCCAACGCTTGCTGAAATTTCTAAAAAGGATTTTTTTTTAATTATACACCACATAGCGCTGAGACTCATTTTGAATGTTGATTTGTTGTGCACTGACATTTTGACAACTAGTTCTCAATTTGTCTGTCGTAGTTAGGCAACAACAAAGCAGACGGTAATACTTAACTTTCAAAACCTTCAGCTTGCCGGGAGGGGAGAGGGAAGGGAGAGACGGGGGGGACGGGCTCCCCATGGGCGCTCGCCTCGCC
>NW_009595697.1:0-1302 GCF_000690535.1 Cariama cristata
GTGAAATAATGTAATCAGTACTTAGCATGAAAAGCAAATTTATCTTGTCAAAAAGCATTACCTTGAAGGATATAGGCGGCCAACAAAGCAGCATCCGAAGTCTTGCAGAGGAGACGGCCGTGGTAGAGATCTCTTTTGATCTGCAGGAAGACTAAATACCTGAGGACAGAAGAGAGAGTCCATTTATTAAGCAAAGTTTAAATTACCTAAACAGGCAATTTAGATGTGGAGTATCTGCCACGAGACACTAGCACTAACGCGTCTCTCCGAGCAGCCCATCTACAAGACATTATGCTTGCTAGGAGCAAACAAGCCCTAATGACCGGGCAGGTCCCTGGGTCAGGGCCGGTGCTGGGGCTCGGATCCGCACGTCCCAGCCCGCCGGGACACGGCACCTGCTCCAGGGTCGGCACCCAGCCCGAGGGCTGACGGAGATCTCCACCGACCCGGCTCCCCACGGCACGGCCACTCGCAGCAGGGCAGAGACAAAGAGCTCCCCGGGGCACAGAGATGCTCGGATGCACATTCCCACCGGGGAAAACCTGGAAAGGAGGAAACTCATAGACAAGGAGGCGTTGGTCCCTTCTGCCCGCCAGCCCCCCATGATGTTTCACCCTGTTTTGGGCAGTGGTGCCCAAACACAATTGCAACCGCCCCAGCCCATCACAAGTTTGCCGGGGGCGGAGGTGCCCAGGGACAATGCTCTGAAGGGGGTCCTGAGCCCACCAGCAACCGCTGTACTTCCCAGGCCTGCATCCTTGCCTGGCTGCTCAGCTTCCCCAAAACGTGATTTTCTCCTTCCCCAACTTTCTGTACCCTTCCAGGTCCCTGCGTACCACCCGCTTCCCTCCTCCCTGCTCGCCAGGGATCAACACCACATCGTCCAGAGCGAGCCACCCCTCGCGCTTGCCCATCTCTATCTCCGTGCACCAAAGGCCAGTGAAAAGATAAACTGTGTTGGAAAATTGCATTGTTTGAATAAATCTAAACCTAAGTAACAATTTGGGCTGAGTCATGTGGCAACGTGTTTGGGAAAAACCTTTTGATGGTAAAACGTAAGTCATACAGTGAAGGAGCAAAATGGAAATTGGAGTGCTCAGAAATGGGTTTAAATAACCAGCCTTGCACTCTGCAATCTCTCAGTCATGCTTCATTTCTCAAATCCGTATTCACGATGAGGCAAACCACTAATTTTCAGAGATAAAATACATTAAAGAGAAATCCAGATATTAAAGTGTACTTGGTCCAGGGGAAAGTGAATTTTAAGCCCACGTTTCAGCTGCAGTTGCGGGTACACCTCGA
>NW_009595698.1:0-2282 GCF_000690535.1 Cariama cristata
CTTTCTTTTCTGGTTGACATACCTAAAGATCCATTTCTTATTATTCTTTGCCTCCCTCACCAAGTTCAGCTCCAGCTGCTCCTTGGCCTTCCTGACTCCATCCTTACACAACCGGGCAGTGTCCTTATACTCTTTCGAGGATATCAGTCCCTACTTCCACTGCCTGTGCATTTCCTTCTTGCCCTTTAGTTTGACCAGCAGGTCTTTGCTCAACCATGCTTCTCTCTTGCCTTACTTTCCTGATTTCTTACACCTGGGGATCGAGAGCTCTTGCGGTCTATGGAAAGCATCCTTAAAGATCTGTCATCTGTGTTCTGCTCCCTTGTTCCTCTTGTTCATGAGCACAGTTTTCCAGGGGGTCCTATTGACTAACTCCTTGAAGACCTGGAAGTGTGCTTTCCTGAAATTCAGGGTCCTTACTTTACTCTTCACCTGACCGTTATCCCTCAGGACTGTGAATTCCACCGGTGTGTGATCACTGCAGCCCAGGCTTCCTCCAATCTTGACATCACCAATGAGCTCACTTGCGTTGGTGACCATCAGGTCCAGTATCACATCCCCTCTGGTAGGGCTGTCTGTCTCCTGGCTTAAGAAATTATCCTCCATGCACTCCAGCAGTCTCCTGGATCGCCTACAACTCGCTGTTCTCCTTTCCCAGCAGATGTTGGGGTGGTTGAAATCCCCCAGCAGGACAAGAGCCTGCGAGCGCAAAGAAAAACAGCTTCATCAATAGGCTTCCCTTGATTGAACAGCCTGTAGTAGACACCAACCACAAGGTTCCCTTTGTTGCTTGGGTCTCTAATTCTCACCCATAAGCTTTCGACCTGCTTGTGGTTATTCTTCAGAGACAGCTCTTCACAATCTATCCATTTCTTGACATAGAGGGCAATGCCTCTCCTTCCTCGCCTGTTGCTTCTGAACAGCCTCTAACCATTGATAGCTGCACTCCAGTCATGGGACTCGTCCCACCAAGTTTCAGCACTTCATACTAATTCCACACATTCAAGGTGTCTGGACTATGATTTCAGGAATCATTTTAAATGATAAGCCAGTCAAAGTTCACATACTAATGAAAATATAAGCTCTTAAAGAATTTCTTCATAGATGTTTCAATGTAGATGGAAAAACAGACTACTCGAACATTAAGGATTTGGTTGGGTTTTGTTTGTTTGTTTTTCTCTAAATTAATTTAAAGTGATGAATTGTACTGGAATTACATTACTTCCACTTGGGTGCACCAAGTTAGAGTTTATGTTCAAAGGATCCCTTTCACACTGATATAAAGCGGTGAGTCATGTAAGATTTTTTCCTAGAGACTTGGGAAGAGATGTAGTCAGTGCTTCCGTGAGTAGCAGCTGAGCTTAAAGACAGATAGCACTTAGCACTACTGACAGATGATTAGAATACTTTTTCGTGGTACTTCAGACATGAATCTCAAAGAACTTGGTCCATTTCAAGGAACTGTACATCCAGCTCCTGGCTTTCAACATAATATCATCCTTCCCATTCTCATATTTCTTTGCCTGTGGAAAAACAGTCTCTGATGTCTACCCTATATATTTCATAGAATTTTGTAAGGAAGACTGATACCATTTCCATTTGCATCTATGGAAGCTGGAAATATGTCCTCAAAACACAATGTATTGTCACACAGTTTCCCAAGTGATTTAAACTTTTAAAAGAATCTTATGACACTAATATATTTTGTCAGCCCACTAAATAAATTTTGTAGAGATGATAAAAAAGTTAGCTTTTATTAAATTATCAATTGTATGTTTACATTTGAGTGTTGTTGGCCCTAACTAATTTATGTGCTTAAGTACTTTTAATTTTTTTTTCTTTTTTTTTTTTTCCCCCCCAGCAACTCATTGATCCAGTCCTGCAGTTCACGTTACAGCAGCCTACTGTTTATTGCATCTGGAGTTCTTCAAAGATGACAACTGTGGGACCAGTTCAGAAGGTAACACAGAGATTCAGTCTTGCACACCCTGAAAGAACTGTCTTGTGTCACTCTTCTCTGAGAATACCTGTGACAACTTGTGTCTAATTGTGAGTTCAAACCAGAAACCAGAAATTTCAGATAGAATTGTATGTCAGGGTATTGTGGGGGCCAGGAGCATCTAGGTCAGGGCAGGGCCTGACAGCCAGCGCCTCTCCCACCACCCTGGATCAGCACTGGGGCAGCTCCAGCCCCAGACATTAGGCACCTCCCTGGGGATGGGCCTGGGCCAAGGCCAGTCTGGGATGTAGGCCTGTGAGCGGGCCCAGCTTGGCAGGGGGCC
>NW_009595699.1:0-29619 GCF_000690535.1 Cariama cristata
AAAAAAAAAAAAAAACCCACCAAAAACCCAACCAACCAACCAAACCAAAAAAACAACCAACCAGCCAACCCAATTCTAACTTCCAATATTCTGTGGAATATAAATTGTATATCCTTGTTCACTGCACTAGATAGGTAATGAGTACTGGGTTTAAATTATGCCAGATGTGCCAGATGGATTAGATTTTAAAAAAGGGAGACCATCTGTCATCGCTTTAAATGCTGACTCAGCCTTAAACAGTGACAGATATAAAAATCTGTTGTAGCAAAAAGAGTCAAATATTGGAATAAATTACCTGAGAAGATATCTCCATTACTGAAGATTCTTAAGAAGGGGTTGGACAAGCATCACCAGAAATGCTTCACTCTGGGGACAAGGGGACAAGTCATCTGTCTGACAATCACATTTATCCATTGTAAAATCATATTCTAACAGCAAGTTGTTGCTCCGAAGACGAAATTCTGGCCTCGCTAAGGCCAGTGTTAAGGCTCTTAGTAATTATAGCAGTACTTCTTAGTGGCTGTCTCTTGCTAAGTGTGAAATTCAAAGCAGTTAAATAATAACTGATACAAAACGATACAGATTTTTGGCTTAAAATGATGAAATTGGAATGTGGAAAGCTTCCCTAGTAAATAAAACGAAGTACATAAAATAGTGTAGAGTCATGTAAAACAAAAATGGGGAAAAGATTGATTGAACTTTCAATGAGAAGGTATACATTATTACTGTTTTACAGCTAAGCTTCGAAACTTAATTAGTTTTGATTTTTACTTTACCAGTAAAGTCCTCTGAGATGCATATTTCATTTGCAAAAGCAACCTGTTGTAACAGCATTCTCTTAAGTAACATTTTTCAGCTTAAAATCACAAGTGTTCAACAACATTTTGAATTTTTTATTGTAATTGAAAGATTGTCAATAGAAATGAGAAACAAAATGCTGCTTCGTAACTGCCAGTTAGCTTCTAGTAAGCCATAGATATAACACTAGACAGAGAAAGTAAATGATTGCTAAAACTGTAATGCCCTTCTGTAAGAACTTTCCAAATATCCCAGGTTTCCATTCTTTCCTATTTTTCATTTGGTATTATCTGATTACTTTGGAACAGAATATACGTACTTTTGAGGAGTTTGCTCTGTTTGTGGATTAGATGGGAAAAAAGTAATGATGGTACAACTAATACTTTAGCTTAGTTAAGCTAGTGTTTAATTTTTTTTGAATTTTTTTTTTTCTTCAGAAACTATACAGAAAATTCAGTTAGGAGTTCTATAAAAATAGAATGCCACAAATGTACTGATTTAAAATGATAAATAGAGTCTAGAAATACTAAAATAGGATCTAGCAATATTGTTCTGTGGATGATACAAGGGTGCATACTATGTATAGGTTTTAACAGGTAACAATAGTCTAACTTCCAAGGCCTCAATTTCAGTTTATTTTCCTAACCCCATTTTACTTAAATCTTGTCAAGTATTTAGCAGAGCTATTTCTAATCTACCCTGCAGATGCAGTTTTCTTTTTTTTTTTTTTTTCCCCCTTTAATTTTAGTAGCAAAAAGCACATAATCATGTGCATGATCTAAACCACACACATATTGATGGGAGCCATAACCTGAAATCTGACAGCTCTGTTCTGGCTTATGCCGTTGGATTTCTCTGGTGATAGTGCTGCTGTACAAAGTGATCCTTTTTTTCTGCACTGTAGTGGAAAAGAGTGTAGTGGAAGGTCAGTCGTCCCCCTTACAGACTAGTGAAATATCAATTCTCTAAAGTCCTAAATGCCACCCTGCCCTCAACTATCAAAACAGGGATTTTATTTTCCTACCGATGCTCTATTTGCCATTTTTACACTCGAGCTCTAGTACTATTTTCTTTCCTTGTCAAGTTGCAGGATGGATTAAGAGTAGAAATGTTGCTACTGACACTGCTGTAAATTCAAGTGATTAACTCAATATTTCTGAAGACTGCTGAAATAGCAGATGGTTCTTTGTGTTTAATTTCACTTGTCATCTGAACTACCGTTCAGTATTACTGTTAGTTATTGATGAGCATCTCCAACTGTCATTTGATACTGGTAGTGTGGTAACCTGACTGAAGACAAGGTTATACCGGTTGGCAGTCTGCTTTAATTGTGATATAAATTGGGGGAAAAAAAAATTCTTACATTTGACTGGATCTGTTCTGTGACTGTTCTTAAAAAAAAATCCATAGAATATACTGCATCTATTGACTACAGATTTCTCTATAGGGTTTTCTGATGTCATTCCTTTTTAATTTTTCAAACTCCGGGTCTAAATGTTTTTCCAGTCTTGAGAATAACTTTTGGCAAACAGAACAACTTCCTTCAGAAGTAAAGGAGTAAAGAAATTTAGGAATAAGGAAATTTTCCTGGGGCATCCTTAACCAAGTAATAAGTGCTGCTGTAATGAAATGTCTTTATTTCAGTTTCCCCTTCTCTCCACGTGCTCACAGCCTTTCTGTCTCCCTTTGCCCTTGGTGCTGGGTAAGCTCACTGTACAACCTCTGCTTCCCTTCTGCTCCAAGTATTATTACTGCCTGCCGGTCAGGGGCAGCTTGCTTCTTGCTAGGCAAGAGATGCCCAGATACACTTACAACTTGCAACCCACAAGTTAACACTGGGAGTTAGTGCAGCACTGATAGCTTGCAGCAATAGCACTGACTAATGTTAAATGAAGTTAACTTTGAAAACTAAGTATGTAGCCCAGTATGGCATGACTAAAGGAAGCATCTGGAAGTATATGTACCCCCCAGGATGCTGTAGCTTTTCTTTAATTTAACTCCTGCAAAGTAGAATACTAATAAAAAGCATAGTTCTGTTAAGAAATTGGTTCAGGTACCAGCAACTCTTACTGTGATCAGAAACTCTCTGTAGTTACTGACTCTTAAAGCATTTCCCGTTGGATCCGAGTTCTTTATCATTCTACCTCATCTGCATTTTCCCCTTTTCTCACCAGATTTCTTACTCCTCTTTCCTGACTTTCCAGTCTTGAAAAAACTCTAATTTTCTCTGTATAATGAGCTTCCCATATTCAGGTTTCACGGTTGCAAGCACTGTTTCCTGCCTCTACTCTTGAACAGCTGTTTCTCTGATCTTATTGCCAGTTTCTGGACAACTGCTCTGTACCTCCCATGTGCTACAAACCTTCTGCATCCCATCGAGTCACATTCTTTTCTGTCTGCCTTCTGGTTCTACTAAAATTTCCTGCTGTTGTTGTAGTCATTACTGACAACACTACCCTATAAACCAACAAAACTCCTCTATATTGATGTTCTTGCTAAGAAAGTAGATACTAGAACTAAGGAAAAATTAAAACAATTCAGAAGTGTTGATAACAAAAAAACCAGAAAAGCATGAAATTATTTTAATATGCTTTAATAATTCAAGTAGTTTTAATAAAATTTTAATGTAAGTTTTCAAGTAATTTAGTCTTGAATGCAATCTTGAATTCTCCTGCTAAAAATCAACTTGGCAATAGCTTTCCTTCTGCTTCAAAAAGCTTCAAATCAACAAATGAAGTAAATACATAGGAACTCTGAATAGCTCCTACAATTCTCACTAAAACTTGGTATGTACAAATACAGGTGACATCAAAAGACACTCCTAGAGTATGTTGGCATGCTTATAAAATAATATCTAAAGATTTTTGAGATGATTCTCCTGATATTCTAAGTGTAAAATGAAATTGATACATTATAGATGAGGCTAGGATGCTGCTCAGACAAGGCCTGGCTTTGCCTTCCAGCGTCTCACAAGGTGTTAGAGGTGACAGGGCTCGCCACCTCACTGGAGTTTAACCTTGGTGTTTGTTGGCTGTAAGTGAAAGCAGTACACAAACCTATATATAAATAGGTAAGCTAGCAAATGCTTCTTAATATCATATTTGTATACAGACTATATGCTGCTTTCTTTTTTTTTGATATTACTGTGTTTGAGAGATGCTTCAATTACATTTTAGTTTTTTTCAGGCAGTATAAGGAGGTTTAGCCAGCTGAATATCTGTTGGGCTGGGCAGGGTTCTCATTTCAGAGCTGAATAGAAAAAAATTTTCTGGTAATTAAACAAACAAAGAAAAAACAAACAAAGAAAACCAAACAAAAAACCCCATGACCATCTGACCAAATATCTGATCTGGGTTCCTCATCCCTATTCAGAGACAGAGCTAAGAATTATTACTAATAATACTATTTATTGATTGTTTCCTAGCAGTGAGTATTTTTGAACTGAGTTTTAAATCGTACTGTCCAAGGAGCATAGAAACATGGTTCTTCTGAACAAGGCTCTCTTTCTGCAAACTACCTGTCCAGGTAACAGTGAGGAGCAGCTCATCCCCTTGGTTTTGTGCCAGGGACACAGGCAGCATGTGGTCACTTTAGATATTTGCTCATCTTCATTCCTCAACTGTTACTGTGTTTCTCCAGGCGGGATGATTTGCCTCCTAGCAGCGGTGTCATGCGTGGTCTGGTAAGGAAAGCAGGCAAAGCAAGGTGCAGGAGTTTAAAATGACCTTTTTTTTTTTTTTATTTCCCCTTAACCCTGCTGGAAAATAACAAATTCCAGCCTCCTGGAAAAAGGACAAAATACACAGCTGTGTAATAATGAAGCCTATGAGGGCCTTTGATTGAGATAAATAGAGCAAGTCACACCTGTCAGAGCTTATTGCTTAAGCTTTTTGTAGAGAAGTGACAGGTGGTGGGTTTCTTTTTGGCATTTTTAATGACGTAATTTTTTTTAAATGAAAGAACAGAATTCATGGTGTAAGGAATGGATTCTATGGAAAATCTGCAGCTGTGGAATTACAGGGTATTGCTGGTGCATCATCTCTGACCATATACAAGGGAAAGATTTAGCTTTATTTCAGTGTTTTGAATGATGGCTTTGAACACTAGTTACATTATTCATTGTGGAAAGCTGCTTATCTGTGATATAAAGCTGGGGAATTTAGGCTGCATGAAAAATTTCAGTAAATTTTAAGGAAAAGCTCATGTCAAATCTGAGAGGAGGTTGAGAATGTGTATTGTATACAGTTGCAGGACATAAACCCTTGGTTTTGCAGTTAGGTTTAAATTTGAATCAAACTGATTTTTTTTTTCTAATGTACATTACATTTTTCTCTCCTTGTACCACTGCTGAATCCGTATGTTTTTAGCGCTATAAATAAAGAAACTTTAAAATCAGCCTTTACACAAAAATTCAATGACTTTTAATGCTTGAGGATATTTGAACAGTCTGCATGTTATATGATAACTACAAGAGTATTATCCTTTACAAATGTTTTAACTTAAAATTAAGTCATAAATTAGCTTACTGATTTACTTACAATTCCCTAAAGTTGTACTGTGAAAGCCAGTACTGTAATTTTAGGGACATATCACGTATTCTTTGTGCTGAATAAACTATATGATTCCTGGATTTAACAGCAAAATTTTTGCTCAATATCGAGTATATATGCTGTATTACAGTGATAATTAGCAAAATATATTTTATAAAGCATAAAAGGTATTATTGCTTTGGGGTACTTAATAAAGATAGAAATGAAGTAACGGCTTTGAAAGTCTCTTTTGAAAATAACTCAATTTTTTTTTTATACTCTGATTCACCCCGTCAACCTGACAACTGTGCTTGAGTTTATTTATTTTTTCTGCATGAATTTTATATAAAATGTCATGATTGATGGGGTAGTTGTTCCCCCTTTTGTTTCTTTAAGTATACTGAATATTTCGGCCTAAGGCAAGAAGCCATTCAGCTATGTTCGCTCTCCAATATTAGGCTTAGAGCTACCACACACTTTGTATCAATCCTATTTCATAGATTCGAGTGAGTTTCGATACGAGAGCTTTCTTGATCAGACAGATTTCTTAAAATCAACAACTTTTGTTTGTTTAGCAATTCTAGCAAAAAAATTGGAAGGTGTTTTAAAATGCCCTCTGAATAAAAGTTTGCAGGAATATCAGTTTTATTTGAAGAATTGTTATGTTCTGGTGGCAGCCTACTCAGGCATGTCCTTTGCTGGTATCCTTTGGAGGTGTTCTATGTGAATCCTAAGAAAAGCTCCTTTGTTTCGTGTGACTAGTCTTTTTAAAGCTTCTTTTGAAGTATTCTAATTGCGAAGACTACCACTTCGTAGATGATGCCTCCTTTCCAACTAACATGCATAATTAGTGTAAATTAGGACAGGAAAAATATATCTTATAATGATATAAACAACCTTGAGTGTTTGTGAAAGAACTCTCTCTAGGCTGCTTGCTTCCTGCTCCTCCCTGTATTCTCTGCTTTATGAAGTTAAACACAACTTCAGAAAAATAACTCAGTAGATAAATCACGGTAAAGTGTTCATAGATTATTTAAAAAGCAACTGTAAGTCAAGTAATAGTATAAGGATATTTTAAAAAATATTGTAATTGATATTTTCAAGTCTATAGTCTTACGAGAGAGAATTTTCCATTATTAAGTGGAGTTTTATGATGTGCAGCCATCTTGCTGTTCTCCTTACAGTGACCCATAGTGCTTGGGAGATAAGTTGGTTATTTATGCAGCATTTTGCGTATTACCAACTTCTCATACATACAACTAACTTCTCACACAGCTGAAGGAGTGTGCCAGTATCTTTGGATCGTGTCTGTGTTGTGACTGTTGTATGAGATACTTGATCTAGAGAGTCCTGTAATTTTTTTTTTTTCTTTTTCTCTCTCTCTCTCTGGTATTGGTTCACTTTACAGTTCTCTCTTACATATGTAATTTAACAGCTGTCGGGGTTACCAAATAACCATGTATTCAATTCTATTCTATCAAACTTCTCTTATGTTTTTTGAAAAAAATTAAAAAGATTTTTAAAAGATTTTTTTTAAAAATTATTTTCACAGCCTTGAAATGCAATGCTTATTACTTTCTGCTATAAGAAACAGTAGGCAGTTGTTTCTCTAAAACTTTAAGGACTCACTGTTAGTGATGTGAAACCATGTATTTCACACATTGAAGTGAAAGGAACTTCTCACAGAATGAAGAAAAGAGCCTTTTCAGTCTAATTTTTAATTATGCGGTTTTATACCACAAGAGCGTATTTTGAAGATGTAACTTGATGAAGTATTTTATGTGGGTGACTTGAGATACTAAAAATAGAAGAGTATGTAAATCAAATCAGGAGATTTTTGCTGAGTATTTGTTTGACACGCTTTGAGCATTAGTTACTAAAAAAAAATCTTAAATGGCATTCACCGTGTTAATTTTGAAAAGCCATTTCTATGTTACAAAATCTAATCCTTATCAGATTTGAAGTATCAATGTAAATCAAGGAACTGTGGTGATTTCACTAGGAACACTTCCCTCATCCTGTGCTTTCCTCTTGCTAAGCACAAATCCACAAAATGTTCCAAAAGGCTCAGCACACATCTCGCTCACCAGGACTTCGTAATTGTCTGTTACAAACCCTGCTGGAACTCCAAACACTCTAAGTGCTGCGTGTTTACTTCTCATTATCTCAGCTCTGTGTTGATTCTGTCGCAGATGGATACGTGCCTCATGTCCTGCCTAGGACAACTTTTTTTCTTTTTCTTTCCTGTCATTTATATATTCTACTCACTACCACATATGTGACAGTGAAGCATGATGCGCTATTTTCTGCAGTTTTTGAAAGCTTTTAAATGATTCATAACTTCTTTATATAGCTGGTTTTACTGCAAATTTTAAGCAGCATGCAGATTTTATAGGCCAGAGTCCTTTCTGGAGATTTCAGTGGCCTTCAAGGTGAAAACAGAATTTGAAGGACTCTAACAGTGGTTTCAGTGCAGAAGTTTTGTTTTTTCTTCGCTTACCTTTGTTATGGTTATCCATACCTTTTTGTCTGGAGAACATACTGCTCTACTGTGTTGATCCTTGGAAAGACAGAGCGAGAAGAAAGAAATGCCTCCTTGAAAGTGCCCTGTGAAATAAATTTGACCTCACAAATGCACAGTCTGTCAAAAAAAGAGCATTTTTGTATAAAATGTGCTATCTTTTAAAATTCTAAACCCCACTTATTTGGGGATGTGTTTGCAGAGATAAAACTAGGATCAAAATCACTGGAATTTGGACTCCTGGAATTCAGTGGCACTGTTTATCCTGGCTATACTGTAGCAGCTGACCTTTTCTCTGCAGCGTTTGGGAAAGGCTTTCTTAACTTATGTAGCTTTGTTTTCCTCCTCTTATGCATTTGGGCCACTGCTCCAATCTTTTTTTCACTCAGGAGAGTGGTCGGAGAGGAGCACAACACAGTGATTTACCAGAAGCCTTGTCTGTAACTGTGCTGATAACCACATTATTCTTGGGCATCCAGTTGTTTCCTCGGTGGGGGAAAAAATTATCCAGCCACTGGTTACTTAAAGGGCTGATACTGGGTGCTAATAAACTAACATCCTATTAATATCATGATTGGGTCCGAAATGAATTTAAATAATTCTTCTGAAATAACAATACCACTCAGATGGTTCAAGAAGTCCCTACGATTTCTTTGGGAAGTGACCACAATGCTATTTTTGTCCTTTAGGTGGAAGCATATGACTTTACTCTTCCAGTTACTCTTCCTCAGGCTGACTTATTGATGCCACTGCGCCCTGAACCTGCAACTTCTGCTTGCTCTGCGAAGCACATTGTGGCTCCTCGGCCCCAGGCGGTGACTGTGGCTGTTCCATTCTGTAGAGTTCAAGCAGCTGGTAGGTAAACTTGGGACTTAAGCAGATGGTGGATACTTATATTTGTAGTGATGTTTTTGCTTGTATTTATCTGAAATTTGATAGTTGTATAATTTGTAAATTTCTCAGAAACTTGCAAAATTTTCAAATTTTGATTTGAATTTTTAAATACCTATAAAGCTGAACTTTCTATACATAATTATGACATGCTGAGAAAATGTGGGGCTTTCATATAACCATTTGCCTTATATAAAAATTAGTTTACCAAAACACATTTTTCTTTCTACTCATTCATTAGTATTTCTTGACCTTATCATGCAGACCCCAGTATTTACAGCAATAAATCTGAAAACTGTAGAAAAGTAGCATGTCTCACATACCTTTTTTTTTTTTTTTCTTTTTAGTCTTACCCTGTCAAAAGTAGGAGCTCTAGCTATATTTAAAACTCCTTTAAAATGCCTCTGACTGGCCCTGATCCTATCTGAGACAACTGGTGGTAATTTAGTCCATTTGCTTCTGTTTGCTTTTATGTGCAGAACTGCATTCTTCTGGCCTGTCAGAGTTGGTTAATGGCCAAAGGCCATTGTTAATAGCTGTTTGCCTGCAGCAAGAAATTGGTGTCTTAAATGATTCTTCTCCGTTTTTCTTAGAAATAATTTGTAGTTCTTCTTAGTTTCCTCTCTGATCCTTTTAGTCATGTAGACTTACCCGTTTTGAACACTTGAATCCACTCACTAGCTTTCTCATCTCAATTTTTAATATGTAGTCATTGTTTATTCGAGATGAGATTTATGTGCTGAGTGTCTTCCTGGAACGATGACTGTGTAATGTTTAAACATCTTGGGAGCACTGATGGAGGCTTGGCCAATGAAATGCATAATGCAGGGTAAAAGCATCTCCAATTTATTAGTTTTTATCTATGTTTGGTTTTTTGTTTTCTTTCTTTTTTTCTCTGTACAGCTTTAAGTCTTACTTTTGAGATCTTAAAAGATCTAAAAAAAATCTGAGAGACCTTCTTCAGAGCCTGTGATGGAAGTAAATTCATATTAAACATTTCTAAATATATTTAGTTTAAGAACACATAGAATAAAGATAAATATATATATGTATATGAGATTATTAGAAAGCATGTCTCTAAGTAAATAATCACAAATCAAAGTGACAAATTTCTAGTGCAGAAGTGATTTATGTAACCTAAAGAAAAAATAAAATGTTTATTTCCTTTTCTCTTTCTTTGTGGAATAATGAATCGATACAATCAATAAGTCTCACTAATAAATGACAATCTTAAGTAAATTTTATCACAAATTTCTACTTCTGTCACATAGAATTTCTTCAAAGTGCCAGTATAGGCCAACAACAAGTAATCATAGTATTAAAGTGAATATATACTACTTTCAATTTTAAGAAATGGTTGAAAAAATAAGGTGTGGCTTCTATTTAAATTTGAGTATTGGAATGACATTCTTACTGGGAATTTTGATGGGCTGGGAGGAAGGAGAGTCTCAATAAATGTCTTGACCACTCAGTATTTCACATAATCATGCAGATGCAGGCAACTACCCAAATTATTTTTAACTGTTAAAAAAGAACTTGATAATTTTATTACATTCTGACAACTTAACAAAAATGATGTCTGTTGCTGATTTGTCATTTCATATTATCACTTTAAAAACTGAAAGTGAGTAAGATGCATCTTGCAAATTCTAAGTTCTGATTTGACAAATATGCCTAATTCTCACTACTGTGTTCTTTATGACACATTTGTTTTCCACCCTTATAAATTTTTTTTCCCCCGTGACAGTTTTTGTGGTTGACAGGGATTCAGACTGCACAGGACAGTGCAGTTTGCACTTAAATCAATAGCTTATATCCAATATTTGTTCACTCGGGATTGTTCACCCTGAGAAAACAATCGCAATAATCTCAAAGTAGTCAACCCAGTCTTTTAACTTCAGCGTAGTGAATATGTTTTCAATCCATCATGGATCTTTTTTTGAAAATTTTTAAAAACAAAGTTTGTAGACTGTTTCAGCACCTGGGAAGGAAAGCAGGTGTCTTACTTAAATACTTCCAAGACTTTTCCCTTGGAGACTGCTTATCAGTATGTAAGAAAGCACTGAAAGAGAAAGAAAAAACAAACCAAAACAGAAAACTCAGCTGGAAAAGACACTCAGCCAGACACTAAGGAAGAGGACATAATATCAATGTAATGACATCGTGTGAGCTGATGTTTTTTAAATCATGAATCTCACAAATCTTTTTGTGGCATAGATAATTTCCTTTCCTTTCCCTCCTAGTCTTTCAGTCATGCTGTGTTTTCCTTGTACAGGGTGTTTCTATGAGAGGTGGAGGACTTTGTGAGTGACACAGTCACATATTGGCGGAAGCTTTCCATATTTTGAAACAATATTAGTTTATAGAGTTTATATACCTGTGCTTTAGAGAAATATGGATAGTATTGTTTACATAATGTGAGATATGTGATTAGGAAATCCTTTGGGCTTTCGAGAGCGAGAAGAGAATCTATCAACACACCTTACTGAGTGTGAAACAAACTTGCAGATTTTAATAAAAGGATACTGTATGAAAGGATAATGAATAAAAGGATACTGTAGGTTCATTTCCAGTGTTGAATCTAATCAAGAAGCAAAATGAGGTTGTGGGAATATACATCTTTGTTTTCTAAATCCTCACTTTAAACTTCATCATTGTGACGGTTTATTTGTTTCAGCTATATAAAATTAAGAGAAATACTGTTTTTTATAAAATCTTTCAAGTCTTCTCTGATGATTACCACTACAAATTTAAATGCATTCATCTGCAATAGGAAGATCATTTGGCTCTCTGTTTATAGCATCTTTATATGAAGGAGAGATGCTATAAGCCTGGTAGATACAAGATTTAAATAATTTTAATGTGACTAAAGGGTCATAATAAGACAGAAACTGAAATGACAGTAATTATGTATATTGTGTGGGAACAACAGGAAGAAAGTACAGCTTTCAAACAAGGAGAGAAACGTTTCTGCTAAACCTGTGCAGAAGCAATGATTTTTATAAAGGGACTTCGAGGAAATATTTGTCAAAACAATGCTGTATAAACATCTTAAACTATTTTTTCCAACAGTACTTCAATCACCATTGGAATTATCCTCAACGGAACTTAAATTTGCAGAACATTCAAGTGGCATATATTTCAAAGTTGCTGATAAAAGTCTGAATTCTCAGGTGCGTAATCACAAGTGTTGTTGTAGTTATTCTTGGCTATAGCTTTTAAATACTCAAAAATAAGTGCGAAAAGAATACAGATTTGGAACTCAAAATTCAGCCATGTTCCAAATATATGGTTTAAATCTTCAAAAGTTTTCCCATTGTCAGCATCTAGTCTGTGCTGATAGGCATACTCATCTTCTCACCTTACAAATAAAATAAACTTGGTTCTTCATTGCTTTCTAGTGCTTTCTTGCTTTCACTCTGATCTGATTGCAAAAAGAATGCTTAGGATAGAGCAATATGAAAATTATCATGGTGTTTGCTACTTTCCCTCCCATCATGTCCTCCTTTCTCTGCAAATATTTACAGAAGCTTACCCTGAAGAATATCTCAAGGCAGCAGCTGACATGGAAATTAAATTGTGATGATACAGGCAAAAATACAGAAGATAGTATTTTTAAATTTAGTCTGCAGGCTGGATTTCTTGATCCAGGACAAAAAATCAGTATTGCTGTATTCTTCTGCCCTCGTAAGTAATTTTCTGAATTCTTCTACAGATAGTTTGGCTAATATACCATTTTTGTAGATTTTTTTAAATGACTTTTTATGATGAATCATAAATAGTGCTTGTTTTGATTAACTACCAGTTAACGTGACCAAATAATGAACTACAATGCCAAAAGAAAGGTTTGTTGTGGTTCTGAGAAAATAAGACAGCTGCAGACCTAACACAAAGCATGGATTCACTTGATAGCATTATTTGAAAAGTCTGATTTACACATATAAAGCATCAAATTTTGCACATACAAAGCATCAAAGGCTGGGACAGCTGAATCCTTTTCAGTACTGCTCCTTCATGTGCATTTAGGTTGACTGATTTAGATACTAAAGCTTTCCAAAAGTACTTGGAATGTATATGAACTTTTTTCCTAAATAGTCATAATTTAGATAATAATGGAAATTTCCTGCTTCAATGAGATCCAAAATCACTTAGCTATGGTATTTTCTGAGTAGTCTACCTCAGACAACTAGACCCTAAGTCAAAAACGTAAAACAGATTTCCAACAAAACTTGGGAGCGTGGAGCAAGATGGTAATCAACTACATACACTGGAAGAGGAATGGCAGAACGTGAATATTAGGAATCTACCTTATTCTCGGTCAAGTGTTTAGGGTAGGGAGTAATGTGACACTGTACTTGAGTTGATAAAGCCCACCAGTGTATGCAGCTGAGGCCTACAGAACTCGGTCATTTTGACAGTTTTGAGTGGCCTGCTTTTGGGGCCCCAGCATTCTCAAGGGACAGAGAAGTTGTTTTGTCAGTTGGATCTGATCCTGGGTCAGCAAGTGAGCATCCCTCTCCTAAAGAAAGATGTTGCTGCTATTCTTTATGGAAGGACTGAAATCTGTAACCTCAATTAAGCACTGGGAACAATTTTGTATAATTATAAATAAAAAAGAATTATAGGTATGAATCTTGCTGTGATTCTGTATGATAAAATGAGAAGATTATATTAAATGTTGCTCTGCAAACATGTTGTAAATACTCAAGAGCAGTATTTAATTGCATGTGTTGCTTGGAGTCACTTGCTGTACTTCAAAACATTTTTCCATTATGTTTTATGCCTTGTTGGTATCTTTTGTCTTCAACTTATGGTTGAAGAAAAATCACATCAACTTGTGTTCTTGCTTCATGAAGTGGAAAAGTAATTAATATGTAATGATTTTTGCACAGTTATTTGTTAGGGTGTTTGTTTTATTTTAATTTTTGTTTGGAGTAGCAAGGTCTGACTTTTCTGAAGTAACATTTCTGTGTGGATATACTACCTGAAAAGTTTCTGACCCAATCAGTATCTATAGTTCTAGTTTTTACACTTCTGAGCTGTCCATGAGGTATCCTTTTAGAAATATTTATTTAAATTACTCTATTAAATTACATATTATAATTTAAGGTGTAACTTTGGAACTATGGTTAATGAATATTTTAAAATGTGAGTTAGTGAAAATTGCTTTTCCATCCTAGAGAAAACTGCCTCGCAGCAGTGAGCAAGATGGCATGAGAAGGGGCAGAACACAAGGAAATGGGGGAGGCCCTCGGTGGAGGGCAGAACCTGTGCTGCTGGCTTGTGTGAGGCTGACTTGGCAACAGAATAGAGTTTACAGTCATCTGTTAAAATGTAGTGATTGCTTTCTGAAAAGGCACCAACTTTTTCTTGTCTTGGCAGTCAGATGCTTCTGATACTAATGCTTATTTTATAAATGAATAAGTATTTATGGTTATGTAATTTTGTGGTGTTTTACTTGTTTGTTTTTTGTTTTTTTTTTCCTTTTTAATAGCTCATCCTGGGACATATGCATCTGAAATGTCAGTGTGTCTAAATGATAATCCATCACATCGTTACAAAATAAAATTGTCTGGCACTGTGAAGTCTCCAAAATTAAATTTTGATCCCCCCTTTTTAATGTTGACGCCAGTTCCTCTGGATACGAAAACTGAAACAACCATCAGGATTATTCCACAAGATTATTTAAGGTAAAAATCTCAACATAAATTTATTACAGAAATCCTGAATAATTCTTGGTTTTGTTCTCTTCTGAAAAAGTGAATTAATTTTTGTTCATGAAGGTTAGTATTAATTTTCTGCTCAGCAGAGGAAAGAGTCTGTGTATTTAAGAGAAAATTCATGTAATTGATATTGCTGTACATTCAACAAGCCCATATTCTGTCGTCAAAACTTTCCTGCTTCATGAAGTGACCATCTTCTGATATATTCACTTTGTCACATGTTTTAAAATTACTTTGAAGAGCACAAAAGTTAAGAAAAGAGTCCTACCAGGATTTTTTTGTTAACTTTAGCCAGATACTATAGGTCATAGCCTTCCCCCCCCCTCATTTTAATCAGATAAAATCTTTCTGTGGTTTTGTCTACTACATAGATTATAAAGCACTGTTTTGAAATCTAGCTCTTTGGACAATTGGTGGGGTAGTAGTTATTGGGGAGGAGGGGTTAGTGGATTGGTTTTTCTTTGTTTGGAGGTTTTTTGTTTGTTTTGCTTTTTTCTTCTTAAGCAAGGTTTTAGTACCGAAGAGGACAGCACAAATGTTTTAATTCTATCACTTAATTAATAAATTATCCATATATTTTTCATTTTTCTGTGGATCATCCCACTTTATCCTGCTGTTTGAATTTATAAAAGAGCCTTTTTGTAATCTTCATATTGTGTAGCATAACCCAGCACCACACCTATTCCAATTTGATAGAAATATTAATATTTTAATCTCTCCAAGCACCCTTGTGTACATGTGTGTTGAAATACACTTTTCTGGTCTGTAAGCCACAACTTCTCTCTTTATGATTAGTAAGGAGCAGTAATATTAGTTTGTTGTGCTTATGTAGGTATCATTTCAATACCAGAAGAACTGGAGCAAAACTCTTTAAGTCACTGTAAATAAATGAAATTACCTTTGTGCTCAAATTAGTATTGTCTTATCTCATTTGAGTTGTAGTAATTTATCAAGTCATCTGTCTATTGTCAGTAACTCAGGGGTTGATAGTGAAAGGCTTCTATATGGGCCTGGACTGTCTGCCATTCTTATTTCAGAACTGGAACCTAAAATTACGTAACTGCGGAAAGCATCTTAAGTATCTTCACAAATTTCCTCCTAATATTTCTGTTTTAAAACTTGCTTTAACTTGGTGCAATAATGCAGTTTAATCAATATTAATGAAAGCTTTGAGTTTAGGAAACCTAAAGTAAGGAAGTAATATGTATGCCTTTTGTAGCAGAGTTAGCAGAAATTGTTTTTCATTTGGACATTGAACTATTGTGAACCAGTATAAAACATTCAGATACATATGTAGAAAACAAACTAGCATCTAAATGCTAAAGGAATTGTAATTCTTTAGTTCCACTTGGTTTATACTTCAGAACTGAAGTTATTTTATTATATTTAACTGTGAAAAGCAGTTTCGTAAATGTGTGAATCTCTAAATCAACTTTATTACTGTCATCCTGTGAGCACAAACAATATTACTTTTTCTTTTTTTTTAAACACAGGCAATCACGAATTCAAGTTAAACTTCCAGAGCTTGAACTTGAAGATGGTGACAGGATTTACCCTTTTTCTGTACAGTTCCCAGAAGGACAAGATATTGTTCTTCCATCAGATGGCACAAGTAGGGAACTAATTTGTGCTATCAGCTTCAGATCACCTAGGCCAGTGTCATTTTTAGGGAATATATTCTTCATTGATGAAGAAGAAAACAGGTAATGTGTGCAATTCAAATTCATTTGGGGGTAGGGTCCAAAGTGACAAAGTTAGATATAAGACATGGAACTCATAATGGTTGGGTAAAGACATACAAGAATCATTCTGGAAAAAACAAAACATAGAAATGTATTTCTTTTTTCAATTGAATTGCAATTCAAAACCACAAAATTCAGCTTTGGTCTCTAAGCCAAGATTTGTCTAAGTGGGCATTTTAAGGTCTTGTATCTCTACTGGTAATTCTTATGTCTAATTTAGTCTTCTCAGATTGCTTTGGAGTGATATGGTCTTCATTCAGCAAATCCCAATGATGTTACAAAATATTTTGCTTTTTGAAAAATACTCTATTAAAATTTTAGTCCATTCCATGATGGATTGCAACGTGGTCTGATTTTGGGTTGAGCCAAACTCTGGGAAATTTTACTTTTTTTTTTTTATTTTTATAAAAATGTGTGAGAATGTTTGTGGTTTATTCGTGTGATTTATTATTTATACATGTGGTTTATTCATTCCTTGAGCCTCTGAGCTTCAGAGTGAAGGTATGGAGACTTCTCAAGGGGTAATTACACTGGAAGTCAGAATTTCATTTTGCTAAGAACCAGTGAAGGATATGTCCCAGTCTTATTTTAAAGGGACCTGCCTCCCTCCTTCTCTCAGTGTATGTCATTCTTTTGCTCTCCGTGTTGTCTGTCTTTTTCCCTCTGCACTGTACAACTGTCTCTTTTTTTTTTTTTTTTCCTCCATGTGCAAGTGTCTGTCCCCCCTTTCTTTGATGTTTTTAATTATTTTTTTAAATGTCACTTTTAACTCATTTTCTATTATTTAAATCTTAATTCTTAATTTTTCCTTCTCTGGTTTTATGTTCTGTGTTTTTAAGCTTTTTAGAGCAGGACAGTCTATTATGAATTTGTATCCTGTGAGCTGATGACTCTAGTTCTTTCTGCTATGTCTATAATATTGTTACTCAAGTTAATTTATTAGGAATCTGGAGGCTACTCTCCGTAACAAAAATCTGGCCTCCTAGATCCTTAATAATAAAACAATGAAACCTGTAACCTTTTATAACACCTATAAAAGCTAACTGGTCTTGAATAGGTTCCTGGTTTGTTTAATAGGCCATGAAATCTCACAGTATCAGTTGTTGCAGATGTATTAATTTGTCAGGTGTTCTCTCTTTATATTTCCATTTTCAAAGTAATAATATGTATTTTAAAATTATTTGAACTAAAATTTTGAACTTCATCTTATATTCTGTGATCTGGGATGAAATTAAAATGAGTTAAAAAGTTATTTTTGTATGTTGGTAAAATACTGTGTCCTGTATTTAACTACTTAAAAGAGGAGCCTAACATCTAAGCAAAAGTAATTCTAGGCATATTTCAAAGCATGCATATTGACGAGACAAATGCTCTGTTTTGATCATTTTTTACTTAGGCTCTGCAGTGTTTTGCTTTTCTAAATTCAGGTCTAAAACTTCAGTAGGATTGATTCGCATAGTCCGTATTAAGTCCATCTAAATAATAATTTTTTTTTCTTTAAATCAGAGTGAACATTGGGTAGAGAATAGATATTATTGAATTTGTCTACTTTACAGAAAACATTTGAAAGACGAAAGACAATAATGTTTTATAGCAAAACCATGCTATACATAGCTGTAAAAGAAAATTGAAGATATATAGCTGTCATTTATGCAAGTAATTTACTGTATGCATAGACTCCATTAAATGGATCGTAAGAAAGTGCATTACTATTTATTTAATGACTGCCTTAAATGAGAATTTGCAGTTAATTTCTAATGTTATTTTTAATCTCTAGTCTTCCTTTTTGCTCCTTTTTGCAGCAGAAGCTAGTTATGTCATATTATAAATTAATCTGAAAGGTCTTGTGATATCTTTTAATATTAATCTAAATTTAATGTTAAATAGGAATTTATCCTTCAATATGTAATTTAAAGAAAATAGAAATTATTTTCTTTTATTCTGTGCAAGGTATATTTTCTATATGCTTAATTCTCAATGTACTAATGCAAGATGGATATCAGCATGCTGTTTGAATTATTAAAATACATTTTTCTTTGTATTTTTGACAGCTTGGTCAAAATAATTAATATTAATGTTAGTTAATAATTTAATGTGGAGCAAAAAACAAGCTATATAATACATAGGACTAAGTTCAGCTGAATTACCAGTCAGTTGCAATAAGCTGAGAACATACATAGGGATGGCTAACAGGGATTCATTGATGGCAACAATTTGCTTGTTGGCTGCACCCTGAGGGATTGAGGTGAAGTACGAAAAAAGGGTTAAAAGGTGAATTGCTGCACATTAATATGGCTGCTACAGACAGTACAGACACTCTAGTGAACGCTGGAGCATGTGCATCAATTTGTATTATAGTCTAGCAATTGCAGTCAATATCTCATTGTTTTTAAATTGAATCTATTTATTTCTAAATATTTATTTTGAGATTTCTGTAAACTTTTGTAGAATAAATATTAAATCAAAATAGAAGTTGTTTTTCAAGAAAACTTCCCCTGTCAAAACTATAGGATATATTTGGCAAGTTAGCAGTCTCCTTTAGGACACTCATAAATGTCAGCTGTGATTTTAATTGTGTTTTCTTTTCAGAGAGATAGAGTTCATTTATTTAATGAAATCTCTGCTAACTCTTGGACTTTCAGATTGATGATACCTCCATGCTCATAGTAAAACTATGAAGTGGAAATACTATACTAAACTTTACCATTTTGGCATGTGCAGTCCCATCTATGTACTCTCCTATTGAACTGGAATAGAAGAGAAAAGAAGTTGTCCAGACACCTTCGTTCTGTCTTATATTCTTGTGCTGAAATATCCTGATTACCATGGCTAAATAGAAAGCTCTCACTTTTGTGTTTTGTTTTGAACAGGTTCTCGATTCAAATTGCTGCAACAGCAGAGAATTGCCTTCTTACTTTATACCCGTATTTGGCATTTCACCACTCCGATCAACAAATTATCTTGAGAAGCAGTAAGCAGTCAACATTCTACCTCTTATATTATGTCCAGTAGTATTATCGATGTTTTCAGTGTGATAACAGGGATGTTTTTATCAAGATAGTATTTTTCCTCATTAATTACAAGGGGATACTGTAATTAAATTTTTAAAACGCTTTAATAGTTTCTGTTTACCTCTTGAAAATGAGGAAAACTTATATAAATGATTAGGTAATGTTTATTGAAAAATACCGGACAAGCCTAAATCTTACAGAAAGAATGTTTTGTGAAGTTTTAAAGTATGAGTATAGAAAACAGCCCGAACAATAGAGAATAAATTAACATTACTTAAATTATATTGATAGAGAGTGATCAGCAATAATTCCTAGGACAACAGTTGGATCTGTTCCGAAGAAAGCAAAAGAGATTAAAACCACACAATGTTATGATAAAATGCAATCATTATTTGCCTGTGGGGAGTAGATTTTTTTTTTTTTTAATTACTGTCCTTGAAGACTGGAGAGCATAGCTGTATTTTAAGGCCTAATAAATGCTTGTGATCAGAGACTAGAAACATTTGTAACTGCAATGTGTCTCCCTGCCTGCCTTCCTCTGCCTTCCTCTCTGTCCCCATATCTCTGCCTGTGTCCCCCACCCTGGCCCCATCTCTGCCTGCCTGCCTTCTGCCCCCCCATTTCTGCCTGCCTCAATGATCTGTAACCCCTTTCTGTGTAGCTGTGCTTATGGGAAGAGATTAAGATCATTGTATAATTCAGGTTGGGAGGGGTCTCTGGGGGTCACCTAGTCTAACCTCCTGCTCAAAGCAGGTTCAAGTATGCGGTAATTTATAATATTTTTTATAGTTTTTGAGATCTGATATATTTTGGTGAAATAAACAAGGTTTTCAGGTAAGAAAGTAATTCCTTAGGTCTGAAATAGATTTAGCTTTGAGGACTGTGAATTCTAAGACTGCATTAACTTAAAATAAATGTGTTATTCAGACTATCTAAGAGAAAAGAGAGTTGGTACTTGTAAAGTTGAAAAAGGGATTAGCAAGAAGACAGGTAATGATTTTTTTTTTATTTTTTTTTTTTTTTTTTTTTTTTTTTTTTATAATATAAAAAATGTATATTCACCAAAATTTTGTATAGAAGATAGGTATAGGTACCGCTTCATTCATGGATCATAGCACAATTAAATGTCAATAGAAAAGGGGGAAAAGTATTCTCTCTTCTAAAACTGTGAGATGGTGGGGTTTTTTTTTGTTTGGTTGGGGGTTTTTTGTGACCAATAGAGAAGTTTTGCAAGCTTGTCTTTTGAAGATCCTTTGTAGATTTCCCTTGAGGATTAAGCCAAAAACAGAGTGACAATTTTATAAGAACTGATCTCCCATTATTAATGGGATATTTCTGTCCTGTATTTATTGCTTGTTGGTTTGTTCACAGTATCAGTCTGTATGAGTTTTGAAGCAAGCCATTACTGCTAAATTCCTTGAGTCTATTTTATATGGTTTTGTATAGGCTATTTTGGTGTGGAATGCTGTTTAATGTGACCAAACCACATCTATACAACACAGTGGCTTTGAAAGCTATTCAGGAAGGCTTTGCTTCCTCCTATCTAACACCATGCTCTTGTGTTATTTGCTCCAAACCACATGAATAACGGTACCAGCAAACAAAAATTAAAGATAATCGTACAGAGTTCTTCCTTCTCTTATTGGTGTGTTTACTTCTCTATAAACTACACTTCTACTCTTGCTCTGGAGACTCAGCAGAGATAGGTAGCAGGGGGGTCCTCTAATCATATCATAGGCCAACATGAGAATGTCAGAACATATGTTCTGACAGAATTGATGGATTGATAAAGCGTACTTGAGTTTGTGTAAAACACAAACTTAAAGAGTTTGGTTTGTAAAATAGTGTTCTTGAGTCTGAGAGACCTTGATAATGGTATGCTTAGACTCATTACACAGCTGTGATCAAAAATTCCTTAAGAATATTTTGTTCCTGACTTAGAATTCTTGAATTAACGCTGTTCTGATAGGCGCTTTTGAGCAAGTGTGAAGGTACATCCTGTATAACACAGTTAATGGAAAAAAAAAATGCAGGCAATTTTTTTTTGTCCCTGGTCCAATGAGCAAAGTGAGATTTTCATCATGAGTCAAGTGATAACTGTTACTTGATTAATTGAAGCACGAAATAGAAAAATATAGAAGCAGATATATGTTTATAAACTGTTAAAGCCCAGACAATAAAATATGTTTTCTCAACTGCAGCTTGTAATCTTGTTTTATAGGCGATAAAGACTGCATTAGCGGAGAAGTTGTTCTGCATCCATGTTGTACTCCACAATCACCTTCCAGTAGTACTTCCTCAAGTTCCTTTCGTGCAACCAGTGACTCAACCTATGAATATTCTTCATCAGGTATAGTGCAGCTGTTCACTTTAAACTTTGACCTCTTACAACTGCTTTTCAGCTTCCTGCTTTAAAGAGATATTTTTCACATTTGTAAGCTTTGCTTGAAATGCTTATGCACATATAATCAATGAATATTGGGGAGGCTGTCTTCTCCTGTGATACCATGGGAAACCTGGCCTAGAGTACAGAAGCAGGAAAAACTCTCCCTTTTAGCAGACTAAGCGGAATGGATATCAGTCAAACTATTTAAAAAAAAATAAAATAAAAAATGTCAAGGAGGAGCTAGCAGAAAAATAACTACTGAACAAACCTAAGGGATGAGTTGTTAAGAAGGGCGTTGTTTCTGCAGTCATGAACTAACCAAGCATATACACTCTGTAAATATGCTGTTGAATGCTCAGGTTAGACTTTGACGCTTTTATTGCGTTTATGAAGTACTGTATAAAAACAATCATTGCCAGTGGGGCTCCATTAGGGTGCTGTTCCACATGAACTAAGAGTAATAGATCTTCTGTAAGGTTGTCAGCTGACTAGTGTCTGAGGCTGTTGACATCTCTGTTCTTTCAGCTCCTAGTTTTCTAACTAGGAAGTTAGGACAGGGGAAGTTACTGCTGCTGTTTCACACTGTTAGGATTCCGCTCTTGCAGACCTGCTGATATTTGTGTGATCATTCTCTAAGGACATTGCCAGGACGGAAAGGGGTAGTTAAACAGATTAAACAGTAGCTCTTTACCAACATGATTAATTTTTAATGGAATAATGTGAGAAGAGTTCAAAAGAGCAACTCGGTTTCAGAGCTGAAAAGGCAATAACCTCTGGCAAAGGTGGCAGTGACAAGATGGGGAAAGTAATCTCGTCAGCTGGCAGAACTGCACAAACTCGGATCTGACTGCATGATGATCTTATAAGGAACGAGTCTCTTTTCTCCATATTGCATTGTTTTTTCTTCTTAAATCCTAAGTTTGTTTGTTTGTTTTTAATTCATTAAGGTATTAGTTTTATTTTTGCATCATTTAATGAAATGTTAAAACTGAAACAGTGGTATTAAAATATACCTTCAGGGATGGAATCATCTAAGTTTTTTGTGCTATGAAGAAAATTATTGTTTGTTTTCTTAGCTATCTTTTATGCAATAATATTGTTGTTGATGTTGTTGACAACTACTAGTTGTTAAAATATATACTCTAAGTTTTGACCAGGTCAGAATTTAGGAGAGAGAAGGCCTAACAGAGGGGAGAAAAGTCCAAAGGCTTATAGATTGGGATGTACACTTAGTTATACCTATAGAATACCTGATTAAAAAAAATATTGATTTTGTACTTGATAAAAATAGGCAAACAAGGAATCTTTCTGGATTTTTTTTTTTATGTGCATCATTCAGAGTCATATACTTCTTTTGAAAGTGACAGTGATGAAAGCATGAGTGAAGCTGACAGTCAAAGTGATGGGAGAGAAAGTAAATTTGAATTACCATTTTTTCCTGATGAAGATGAAGGCGGCCACATCTTCTTTCAGAAAACCCTAACTGCTGTTAAGAATTGGTTCACTCTCTTTGGTTGGCCTAAGGGACAAAATCCTATCTCAATACCATATTCACTAAGACGGTAATTCATATCTGCTTAGAGCTAACTTATGTCTACCTAATAAAATGTTAACATAGATACTAAAGTGTTTTAGATATGATCTGAGGAATACAAACACACTCTAATGCACAGTTGTATATTAAAATTGTAGCATCTATGTGCTGTTTATACTAAAAAGTCATTTTGATGTTATTTTTAATTTTCTAAAATTTATTTCCAACTTTGATACTCTGATATATCATAATACAGTACATATTCAATATACAGTTCAAACTATATGTCATCCTCTTAACTGAAATTGAGTCTCCTCCCAGAATGAGTTCTAGAAATTGTCCCTTCTTCGGTGGCATAAATAAGTGTTTTAACAATATGGTTTTTTCCCCCCACATACTTTAAAGATCAAGAAACAGATGAGGAAGCAAATTTCATATTCAACACTCTTGCAAACACCCTAGAAATATATCAGTCTTAGTGGCATCACTTAGTTGATCTTATCTAGCTTGCTACTAAATAATGAAGAAACCAATCTCTTGGAACACAAACACGTAGGCATTTATAAACATGATAGAAATCAAAGTTATGTTTGGCAGAAAGCAGTGACAAACACAAATTTATTTATGAAAGATTTTACATATACTTATTAAATATTCCACACAGTTCAAAATTCTTACATTATGATTAAAGTTCTGTAAAAAGGAAAAAGTGCTTTACTTTTCAACCTTCTTACACCTGTTGTTACTTCATGGTTTATTAAATTTATTGTCATGATTTATATATAATGTTAGCTTGTTTTGTGCATTTAAAAGAATAATATCAGAAGCTTTTTCTCTCTTAGTGATGTGTGTAAAGACCAGATGACCTCTTCGCAAGAAAAGTTTTTTAAACAAAATCTTGGCAAATATGCTAATACTTTTTATGACATGTTATTCCATCTGAGTGGACAATTGTTACCAGGCATTAAATCGAGCCAGTCATTGCCCCTTGATCCAGATGACCAAGTGTTACAGCTCCACTGGCAGCACTCAACATTGCTTGCTTTCCTTAAGTAAGTACAAGTATGATAAAATATGTATGCAGGCATCTTTTTTTTCTACTTTTTTTATTAGCATAGTTCAAACATAATTCCAACTGGATGATACACAGTAGGTTTAGAGTTTCCTTTATACTGTATATTTTGTGATTTAAGATTTATGTATTATAAATACTGTTCTAAATATAAGCTTTTCATCTGAGAATAATGGACCATGATGTAGCTGTATCTGAACCCATAGTGAGACCAATACACACTGCTCCAGCAACACTGGACCTTTATTTGCAACTTTCATCCATGTCACTTCTTTTTAAAAAGAGGTGGAATAGCATTTTTCTGTGCATCATAGATAATATAGTGGCAGATGAAACAGTGAAGTCTTTCTAAGGTAGTTTCTTGGGCAATTTGGAAAGCTATTTAATAGCTACATTTTAATAAAAGCCTTCAGTCTTACTGAGTTTTGTCTGTTAACTCACTGACATACTTGGAGAAGAATTGGAGCAGCAGCCAACTGGTCAAGGCCAAGTTCAGTGCCTCTGTACACAGATACATCAATGACTGATGATTGATGAGATCTGATGATTGGAAATGAAGTAGTAATCCATAACAATCCTAGCAAAAGGATACAGGTTGCCTTTTGTTACTGTAATTACTTTTCCTATTGCATTTGTTAGTTGCTTGAGAGCAGATGGCAGGCTAGTTTAACAATTAACAGTTTTGAAATACCTTTGCTTACACACATGTGATTTCCAATATCAGACCTGCAAACAAAAGCATCATCAAGTTTTAATTCTGCTAATGTTATGTAACACTGGTCTTTTGTCTTTCATGTGGAAATTGGTGTTATGTGTTTTGATGCTTTTGTGCTATAATAAATCCTTTATGGAGGAGCAATTCTCATAAAGAAGCTAGTCTCTCCAGAGCTGTATGTGCTTTTACCATTTAGTTGTATGCATAGGAATTGAACATGAACTTCATAAATAGAAGCTATCTAAAGCAAGTAATACAACTGGGTCATTAGTCCAGAGTGTACTCAAATAGAACTCAGAAGAGCTTACACGTAGGTTGAGCAAGTTGAAAAACTTGCACTGCTCTTAAAAATAATTATCTTGCCTACCTATTAACTTTTCCTGCTTTATGATTTCAGAAGTCAAGGAGCATATCTTCCTCATGTTTTGCCAGAATTTCTGCTTGAACCTGATGATTATCAGAAATGGATTAAACTGCAAACTGTACTGAAGGTAGGTTTGGGTTTTTTGTATTTGTTTATTACTTTTGTTTCATTTTTTGTGCTTTATTTAACAAAGACCCCACGCTTAGTGTCAATCCTTTGAAGATTAATGGAAGTCCTGTGTGGACCATGAGTATTGCTACTGTGGTGACTGTTTTGAATTGCATAAATCTAAGCACATGCATGAGATTGAACAGAAATTTAAGCTGACATCAACATTTACACCCTCCTTCCCTGGTTTTTCTCTTCCATTCCTTCTGATACTGCTGATACCTGTGATTGATTTCCAACAGATATGTTTTCTTAAAGTAGAATTACTTTTACTGCTTTCTACTGATTTTACCATTAAAAAAATATATCCTTTGTGTTGCCTGTCTATCCTGATTGCTGCTTTCAACTCCTGTCAATTCTGTATTGTGCTTCTTATTCCTGAGATAGTGGCAAATTGTGAATGATTCACATGCTGATCACCATTGCACTGTAGTAGGCGTTATCAGTCATTTATGCCATTGATTCTTTATTGTTCTCTTGTGAATTTTCTATCCAAATTGCTGAAATGAATATTGAAAATAAATCCCATTTGTTTATCTGGAGGATCACATGGCTGAGTTGGAAAACCGAGATGTGAAAAACTCAGACACATTTAGCATCAAGCATCTAGTCATTCTGGAGGACAGCACATTTGAGACAATGAACAGACGAGCTTGGACAGATGTGCTACTGCAGATATACAAGGTAAATTGTAGATACATTTACTACTTAAATTCTGAAGAACTCATGGCAAAAAACTTTATTTTGAGAAAGATCTGTGGTATATTCAAGTTTTTGCTCCTAAATAGATCTTTAAAAGTAAATACTTTTAAGAATTTTATTTCTCTCTAACAGAGAAGAAAAAAAAAGAGTGAGAACATTTTCATTTTCTTACTTCTGAAACTTTAACAGTGTGTTAATATGTTTCAATTAGGAAATGCTATGTTAGAACAGTCTGCATTTTGTAGAATTAAATGTTATGGAAATCTTATTACAAATAAAGAAAACTCTGCCATGCTTTTTTTTGCTGCCGTGATTAGAAACAATTTTCACTGGAAATACTTAGTTGACTAGATGTATACATAACCACAGTATTTATTATCTTACACTAGAGTGGAATTTTTAAACACATAAGCATTTTTTATAGTAGCTATTAATTTTAAGATATGATAAACTTGAACAGCATGGACTTCTTAAATTTTATTTGATTTTATTTTTACTGATTTAGATAAAAATTTTGGATGTCTAAATTGTGTTTTCCAAAATGAATCTGATATGCTTACCAACGATCAGTAACATTTGTATGCCTAAAAATAAATATTTACTTATTTATATTCAAAGGGGTGGAAAATAAATGAAAAATAGAAATATTATCTGGATTTCCCAGTACAAGACAGACATGGACGTACTGGAGTGCGACTCGAGTGAAGGGTCCCAAAGACAGTTTAAGAGACTGGAGTGTCTCATATAGGGAGAGACTGAGAGAGCTGAGACTCTTCAGTCAGGAGAAGAGAAGGTTCAAGGGGGATCTTATCAATGTGTGTAAATATCTGATGGGAGGGTATAAGGAAGACAGTGCCAGACTCTTCTCAGTAGTGCCCAGTGACATGGTGAGAAGCAATAGCCACAAACTGAAATACAGGAAATCCCGTTTAAACACAAGAAACTTTTTTTTACTGTGAGGGTGGTCCCACACTGGAACAGGTTACCCAGAGGGATTGTGGAGTTTCTGTCCTTGGGGATATCCACAACCCAACTGAACATGATCCTGGCAATCCACTGTAGCAGATTCTGCTTTGAGCAGGAGGTTTAGACTAGACAATCTCCAGAAGTGCCTTCCAAGGTCAACTGTTGTGTGATTATGTCATTATTTACTGAAAATGCATAATAAAGAATGACAAAATTTATGTTAAAGAAGGTATGTAACAAAGATGTAGAGTTGATCTAAAATAAAACAACAAGAACTTGACATAAGGAAAAAATTTTTTACAATGAGGGTGGTGAAGCACTGGAACAGATTGCCCAGGGAGGTTGTTTAAGCCCCATCCCGGGAGGCATTCAACGTCAGGCTGGATGGGGCTCTGAGCAACCTTATCTAGTTGGAGATGTCCCTGCTCACTGCAGGGGGGTTGGACTAGATGACCTCTAAAGGTCCCTTCCAGCCCAAATGATTCTATTATTCTATGAAAAATAGCTGAGCTAGGAAAAGACAACAAACAGTATGTATACATGGGCTGAGACAGATGACCCTATCTGGGTGGGATCATGGATGTCGAAAAATGCAATCATAGTGACCAGAAAGCAAGTCACTTTGCTATTCTTTGAATTTGCTGAATTATTCATATCTATATGACAGGCTAGTACAGACCAGAAAACCCCCCAAATTAATAATATGCATGTGTGTTGTGTTGTTATGGTTTGATTTTGATTTTTTTTTTTTTTTTTTTTTCCTGATGAGATGAAACTTACTGATGTAGACACAAGAATGGGATAGAATACAGGGTTGCTGGGGATATGAAAGAGTTCAGGTTTAGATCAGCTTAAACCTGTTGTGAAGATGTGGTCTTCATCATTCTAGTTCCGTTTCATGCATGAGAAGCATGTTTCAGCTTCTCGTTCATTGTTCCTTCATCTTTCTGTCCTATAATAGTACGTTTTTACAGCCTTATAACATTGCATTCATCTTCTCTGCTAATGTCTTAGGAAT
Organism: Cariama cristata; assembly: GCF_000690535.1. Classification (NCBI taxonomy): domain Eukaryota; kingdom Metazoa; phylum Chordata; class Aves; order Cariamiformes; family Cariamidae; genus Cariama; species Cariama cristata. The sequence goes on from NW_009595699.1 coordinate 28,141, forward strand.
GATAGTTCTCTGCTTTACTTTTTTGTTCTAACCTTATGCAGTTTGGCTAACACGGTATTCAATTCAATATAATAAAGCATAAGCAGAACTTTTAAGGCAACATGACTTTACATTGGAACTAGTCACTTAACATTCAAAGTCTTGTTCTCTCTTCCATACCTTTTTGTTCAAACCCATTTTTTACAAGGTTTACCATGACTGCTGCTGAACAAGGTTGGTTTATTTTATTAAATTTGTAAAGAAAGCATTGGAACAATAAAGAAAAACAGGATCTGAGCTGTCAAGACAGCAAGATTGGTTTATATAGAAAAATATTTATTTGGGTTAGTGTTGAAATATTCTGAAGTTAAGAGAATTTTTCATATCTTAAAAGCAGTTTCATTAACATGAAAATAGAGACAAGCCTTTTTGTGATTATGAGAGCCAGATTTCAGGCAAGATGAAAGAGTCCTTTTACTCACATAGCATACTGCGAATTTCAGAAAATCTTAAATTCATCTATTCACTAGAGATGTTTTGTTATCCAATTTTATTTTAGAAATAAAAAGTTGTTATTAGGAATACTTAATATTATTTTTTATCAACTAAAATGTAATCCCATATTGCTTTCATGCCTATACCTGACATATTATGGTCCACTTATTTGTTATGAAAACTTCTCTTGCTGCAGAATTTTGAGACAAAAAAAGTATACGTAAATCCAGCTCAGTAAAATGGAAAATCAAGTTTATTCTGAAGAAAGGGTAGAACCTGTGGAGAATAAAAGGGGAAATTCATCAATCATAAAGATATAATTTAGCTCTCTTTTTGAGCAAGGACAAAAATGCTGATGGTATTCTACAAATCTTGAAAGTCTAGGCTAATGGAAACACATGGACACTGACAGCAGGAGTGGTAATTTATCTCTTGGGTCTGGCCGGATTTTTCAATAAAGACAATCTTTAAATTAAACGAGCATGTAGTAATAAGGATGCTTTTTATAGTTATAATTAATAACATTTCCTAACCTTATAGCTGATTTTTAATTTTCTTAATAAATACACTTCAAAATAACATTTTACTAGGTTGGCATTCATTATCAATAGACATTATCAATGATTAGTTCTTAGTGTATTTTTTTTTCCCCCTTCTTTTTTTCCTCCTCCAAACAATTAGTCCTTAACAAACTCATCTTAAATTATCTGTGAATATATGACAGTATGGAGCTGATGCAGCGTAGTTAGCATTTATGGCCATGGTCCTTGGTAGTCTTAGTCACTGGTCAACGTGGTCAGACCTGAGACCTCTTTGATGAAGGAGGATAGAACCAAAGCTGTTGACTTCATCATCATCCTGAAAATCAAGTTCTCTGTTCCTCCTTCAAATACCTTTTTCTATGCTGTCATTTCATTTTGGGAAAAAAATAATCAAAGGTATTGTGTAGAATTTTCACTTTTAACTTTTTTTATATTTCTTATATATTTTATATACATATATTTG
>NW_009595700.1:0-517 GCF_000690535.1 Cariama cristata
CACATTTAGGAAAGGACCTATGTGACAGATGATGCTGGAATTCCTGGGTTTTTTTTTGAATTTGTGGTTGTGCCTAAAGGAGAAGCTATAGCTCTAAGCTTGCATTTCCAAAAAGTGTAGCAAGAAATTTAGGACTCAGAAAAGAAGATACTTTGAAAAGACGGTGCTTGTAAAATCCTCAGTATTTTTATAACAGAGGAGACCTACAGGATGGACTGGAGCAGCAGAGTAGGGCATGGAACACAGTGCTTTGGGTTTTTTTGTTATCATCCTCCTGAGTGTACAGTTATTTTTCTCAATTGTATTTCTAGAATTTCTGTAACTATCACTGCAATGGGAAAACAATATTCAAGGACTGTTTGTTACAACCTGGTGATGAGAAGAAGCCTACTCTGTGTGAAAAAGTTGTTTCTATACCCTCTGTGCAAGTGTTTTGTGCACCACTGATCAGGAAGCTTTCTAATACTAATTAGGGTTGGATTAGATGGCCTTTAAAGGTCTCTTCCAATCCAAACCA
>NW_009595701.1:0-10277 GCF_000690535.1 Cariama cristata
ATCGCGCTCTCCCCGGCTCGCATCGCCTCCGTCTCTGGCGCTAGCGGTCCGGAGCTGGGACGAGTCACTTCGGGCTCTCCGGAGAGTAGAGGATTTGGGCGAAAAGATCTTTTTTTAAAGGTTACCGTTCGTTTTCACGGAAAGCTTTTGGCAGAGCCAAACAGGGACTGGAACGAGGGTACTTGCTGAGATAGAGGGATGTTTGTGTGTATATGTATATAAGCATGACCTGCACGTGAAATGCACATCTGTTTAATAACTTGACTTCGTTCCAGCATATATGTCTTTCAGCAGAAGCTGCCTAGAGAAGTTCTTGCTTGTGTGGTATCCTGTACAGATTTTCTTTCGGCGACAGTCGTAGTAGTGTAAAAATTTCCTATTTTGTGCTTCAGCCAAGAAGCAGGATCAATCTGGAAATGTAGGCACAAATCAGTTAGGAAAAATAAGTAGCTACTTTTCCTAGAATGAGCTGGGAAAGCAGGACTTTTTGGTAATCTTATGAATTATTTAAACGTTGCTGCCAGTAACTGAGTACTTAAATGTAGTCAAAGCAGACATGTATTTCCCGGAATCATGTACAGCTCTGAAGTTTTTCTCAAGTACCAACTTCTGACTATAGAGCAAGTTAAAGACCTCAGTTTGGAACGTGCCGTCAGCACTGAAGATGTTTCGTGGCATACTTTCTCAGCCTTGTAACTGAGCTTTGGCAGCAGCAGTTTGGAAAGCAGATTAACATAATGACTCTATTTAGGAAAAATGTTTTTATCCAGCAACTTGGAAGAACAACAACAACAACAAAAAAGCCACGTCTGGAGAGTGACATTTGTTTCCCAGCAGATAAGCTGCAGACCTACGCTGAAACGTCTCAGATGCTATGACTGAGCAGCATGTCTGATGTGAGACTGAAACTGAAAGCTAGCTTCAGGCTTCAGTTTCCTTGTCAACACCCCAAAATGGCATTTGTGCCCAATAACACAATACTGTGAGGAAAGTATAGATAATTAGGTATGTGCGTTCTTCTGGAAGTGCAGAGGGGCATGCAACTGTCTGAGCTGGAGACAGAATTTAGGAAAATAACAGCCTGGGTGGCCAAATTATCTGCATCAGCTGCTACTCAATAGCCCTGCAAATGCAATGGTGTTAGGAAGCCTATTTTTATTTTCCGTCTAAAGTCAGAAAGGCCAGCTGCGCAGGTGTGCTCCAGATTTTTAATAAGATGGACAAACAACGTAATGTAGGCCCAAGTTTCTACTTGTTTGCTCACATAACTCATGCACCTGCACAGCATCAGAACATGGGACATGATCTTGCAAAATTTGATTTTTCTTATACAGACAACTGTAATCACCATGTGGCCTTGTCATACAAAAAAATTTGAATGGTTATCACTCCCACAAGAGGTGGATCAGTTGCATCACGTTAGTTTTGATTGTTAATATGCTGTGGAAATGGCATGGCTTTACGTTTGGCTTCGTAAGATGGTGCAGTTGTTAAGTCTGGAGCGTTACAAGTCTCTACTAGAAGATGAACAGTTCACAGGATTGGCAGTGAATTTTCTGTGTCTCGCTCACTGATTACAATCCGTGTCTTGCAAAAAAATTCTCAACTGGTGGCTGCTCAGTGACCTATGTGAAGTAAAGTGGTTGTATCTGTTTAATTTCCCTGGAGATCACTGATCAGAGTTCCCATTTTGAGTATTAGGTGGTGAAATGGTCCAGAGTCTGCATTGTTCTCCAGGGGCAGGGCTGTGCACGCCAGCTTCGACTCCCCACACCCCAGTAGACAGAAACCATAGTGCCTTTGGCTCAATAGCATGATGCTTTAGCCCTTGGTGTACCATAAATTTTATCATTTAGCTGCTCTAGCTGAAATTTGCGTAGCTAATACCAACACTTTAAATGCGACTGAAGCTGTGGGATTGTGCCCTCACAGGAAGGACACCAGGAGGACCTCTCCAGCAGTGACAGTGTTAAATGAGCTGTTCCTGCCCTGCAGGTGAACAGAAGAGTTTGACCAAGTGGACAGTCCTTTGGTAACTCTCATAACCACGTTTTCCACAAAAGGATGTGTTCTGCTGTAAGTGGGCATACATCCAGGGAAGCAAATGCAGTTAACAAAAGCAGTTATCTCATCTATGCAAAGAACACGGGGACTGTACATTAACATACTTAAGTTTGATTAACACCTAACAGAGGTTGGAGTGGGCTTTTGACTGCAGCTGGTAAGGATCCCTTGAATTTATATTCAGATTACTTGGCAGGAGTTTTGCACCGTGTCTCTACATATCTTTCTCTTGCCTAGGCATTTTCAGTTCTTCTCATTAGGGGAACTAAGTGGCTTTTGAGGAAGGGAAAAAAAAAACAACAGATTCTTTGCATATGTGCTGCAATTTTAGTCAAAACAAAAATATGTTGATTCTTCCATGGAGAAAACTGTAACATGGATGTGATCCAGTATATTCATTTTTTAAATAGAACACAGTGTACAGCAGTAAAAATCCACTATAAGCCTTTCTTTAGGTGTGGAGTTCAACGGTGTAGTGGAATTACAGTCAAAGTTCTTACATCCTTATTCCCATGTAGCAGTGTCTTCCTTGAATGATGCCGGTGGCACCAGATTTCACTATATGGTAGTTATGTTACCAGCACACTGTCAGCAATGGAATTTGACTCTGGTTTTTAATATTAAGAGATGAATTTGCCAGTAATTGGTACTCATATTCCCCTTTGAAAATTTGAAACATACGCCAGAATCAGCATTTCATGAACTTAGATTTAAGTGCATTATTTTTTCATCTGTGAAAAGAATCTGTGTCTTGATATTCCAAATGTTTCTCTTATGGAAAGAGTATGTATCATCTAAATCCATCTGTCAGAAAAATAGGAGTAGTATTCTGAAGAGGAATTGGCTTTACTAGAACAGCTTTATCGATTGTGTCGGCATTCTTGTTAATTAACCCATTCAAAATGTCTGGTCTTTAATTGATGTTTTGCTTGTGTAAGGATTTGTGGTTCATGCCTTTGGATGTACACATTAGATTTATATTAAAATGTAGACAGCCAGCTCTTCATGTTTTATCTGTGTTTTGTATCTGATTGTCAGAGAAATTAGCCTGTAGTCAGCAATGAGGTACTAATTCTGAGCCCTTTTGATGTTCAAGACAATGAAAGAATATAGATTGGGAAGCAGAAAGCATAATTTTAACTTTGACACTAGCTTGCTGTGTGACCTCAGGAAAGAAATATAATCTTTTTTCTGCTGCTGTAAAAGAACACTCTTCTAAGCCTACATTTATTGAACACACAGAGATGCAAGTTAACTCTTGCAATGAAACTTGAATATAAAGACTTCATATTAATGCATCATAGTTAAAATAGAAAAGCAGCTGTAGCCTGTACGGCTCTAGTGTCCCACCACTCCAGTCACAGGAGCTGTACAACAGCACAAAAACAATAGCAAAAATGATCTTGCCTTTTATAATCTAAAATTTAAGACAAAAGAAAATAGGAAATAAGGAAGGATAATGAAATCATGCAAACAGCTGTCAAGGTACAGTCATTATTCATAAAAAATAATGGAAATTGAACACTTAAAGGGATTAATGATAGGTTTTTTTCAGGTGAGAGTCTTCAAATCGGAGGGAGTGTAGCACTACTTCTCTGAAACACCAATATATTACCAATGAGGGCTGGTATCATGGCCCTGCTAAAGAAGGGGTCAACATCTTGTCAAGTATGAGAAATGTTGGGTATGGGAAGAGACCACGAAAGGCACAAGGAGGTTTGGAGAACTCGTGACCTTAGGGTGATACAGAAGGTGGATTTGTCAGGCTGGGCAAGAGAAGACCAGCAGGGTTTCGTGGTATGGGTGAAGTTGTGCAGGCATGAGACTGGGGGGCCCTGATCCAGCCTGATGGTGTCTCGTGGGCAGTGCTGGTCTGGGAGGGTGTGCTCAAAACAGTGGTGGAGGGTATAGAGAAGAAGGAAGGCTCGTCAAGGCTGCTTAAGAAAGAAAAATGATCAAGAGAGCGATAATGTGTATTTAGGGTGACCAACACGTCTATGAGCAGTAGCAGGGTGGAATACCAAACCAGAGTTTAGCAGATGTTGCATTACTTTGATGGACTGCAAAGGAAAGAAAAATGAACTGGACTGAAAACAATAAGCAAGCTGGTAGTTTGTTGTTCCATGCACACCCCCATTTCTTTTGGAAAGAAGCCATTGCTTTGTAAAGTTTTCTGTACATTGCAAGCATTATGCTATGAGTTCTTGCTGCATCGCGCTTATCTCCTTCAGGGGTAGATCCTGTAAGCCCTCTTCAAAGTGAGTAGTGCTGTATTCCGTAAGTAACTGTACAAGACAAATTTGTGGAGCACAAAATGATTCAGAGAGACAGTAAGGGCAGAAGGATGTTGTTCTTAACATATTTCGGTCTTAGCCCTGTGAGAATATTTTTCATTAATGAAAACAAAGACATCCGTGCAGGGTCTCAGTGAATTCAACATGTTCACGGCATCTTTTGAAGTTTCTCCTATACAGAAATCTTAACTACTTTTCAGGGCTTTTTTTGGGTACTTGGTGAATTTAAGGGATTTACACAGCAAGTAATAACACTGTCACCTGGTAAGTTACTCATCTTTGTCTTGTGGAAGTGTTTTTATTTTATCTTGCAGACATTTTTCTGAAGTACAGGAGAAAAATAAGGTGGAGATAACTTTAACTTGGGATTTTTCCCTTCCCTAGCTGTTATAGGAACAAAATATTCTGCTATCAAAGGGCTTAGGAAAAGTCATGATGAGATCCTCACGCATGGCTCGCAGCGGATCTGGCAGTGCCGCGCACCGCCGGTGCTCCGCAGTCACACCGCAGCCCTGCAGCAGTGCCAGCCTGAGAGCTCCCCAGCTCTGGCTCTGCCTGTGCGTTGGGGTTTCCCTTGGGGAGCCAGTGTGTGCTGGAGGAAGCTGTACGCTGCAGTCTCGTTTTGACATGCAGTTTTGACCATCATAATTCATATCTAAAGATCAGGGCTACAGGGTGCATCTGCCTTGCATTGTAGATGCAGGTGGGAGCAGCGAGGTTGTTAGCTGGTGGAACAAAGGGGAGGAATTTGGAGCTGTGATGCTGTGCTTGTCTTTTCCTAAACTGGATTTTAGGGGGATCCCACTACCATCCTGGTATCGTTCTGACCTCACATACTGCTAAGGTGAACTAAACCAAACTTACTTCTATGTTTTCACTATTGTTGGCTTCGTTGAGACCTTTTGTACTACGGCAGTCTATTTTTTATTAGCCATGTTGCTCAACACTTGAGTTTGGTGTTGATTCACACATAGTGATTTAGATGAAGGCTATTTTGTGTTACTTGCCCCTTTCTTCATGTGACCCACAGAGAAGTTTCAGAATCAGTTGATTTGGATGAGAGCTTTTGAATCCTGACTTTTAAAGTTTCGGCATTGCTGAACTGCTTAACTAAAGAGGAGCGAAAGAGTTTCGATCACAGGGCTCTGCCAAAAAGAGACCCCAAAGTGAATGTTTCTTGTGAAAGCATGCCTTGCAGTTTAAGCCTGGAGTGACAATGATTGTAACACAATGCTGTTCATGTGACAGCCAAACAAAGAGGCCATTATGCACGGCTGGCTGGCATCAGATCCTCCCAAAGCCAATAGTCCGACCAAGCTTGGTCGCCCCGAGAACGTGAATACCCTGGAAGTTAAAAAATAAGAAAAAGACAGATGTGTGTGTGTGTGTGTGTGTGTGTGTGCACGTGCATGCATGTGTGTGTGCACCAAGGTCAGGTTAAGTTATAAATACAAAATGACATGATTGATTTGTTTATGGTTGTTTTTGAAGTTCCTGTCAGGAATTAGCAAAAAAACATGTAATGGAGCAGTGAGGACCAACTTGGTAGGAGTAAGACAGGGTATGTCAACAGACCAAGTAGATCTTCAGTTGCTTTGCTCCGTGCTACAGGATTGCTTCCTACAGTGTGCTTTTGAGCATTTATAACTGAGTTTTAGTTTCCCCTAAAGTGTTTACAAAATTTTGGACTGTACTGCTCTGTCAACACACATGTTATGATCACTGGAACTTAGGCACAAATAATGCTTATAGTGTGTTTGTGGGAAGCATTTGTCTGGTGACTTACAAACCCACTTCAAAGGGTTCAAGACTACTGGCAAGAATCAGGGCACTTGATACATGAAGAAATGTTCCTGACAACTTGTGAACTGCGGCAATATTGGCCCCAAAGGCAGCATTCTTGCGTCAGCCATTGTAAATCTACTTAAAAAATAGGATACGGCAGCTGGAGTGGAAAGCTCTTCAATTAGAAATGTATTTGGTTAAAAACAACTGTTTCGCCTTTGCAGCCCTGAGGGCTGGATTGTCTTCCCCAGCGCGCGGGAGGTGGCACCCGATGGTGACCAGAGTCGCACCCAGCAGAGGTCCTTTGGCCTTATTCCCTAGCTGCAGCTATACGTTACTTTTTTTTTTTTCTTTTTTTCTTTTTTTCTTTTTTCATTTTCTTCTTTTTCCTTCCTTTTTCTTCTTTTTTCTTCCTCTCTCCTCTCTCACTCTCTGTCTGCCCTCTCGCCCCCCCCCCGCCCCCTTCCCCTCTCTTTCTTTTTTCTTTTTCTGATTGAGGAAAACTGGTGTTTGTTTTTGAATGGTGTTTGTTCCTAAACACTTAGCTTAAAGGAAACACAGCATTTACAGAGCACTCTTTGCCTGTTTATTGGTATGTTCTTACCAGTATGAAAACAAAGCACCATGGGTTCCTTGACTTTATTTTCACGTAAAGTTCAAATATGTTTTTTTCATTTTGCTCTGTTACACTTTCTGAATACAGAAATTCAAAATGTAAAATTATTTCATATTCTGCAGTTGTGTTTTGTTTATACTGACACATTTTTCCTACTTTGTTTACACTTTCCTAGTGAATATTTTACTTTAGAGAAGCTTTTGAAGTGCAAAGAGGAACAGAAAGCATTTTTTGCAACTGGTGACAGAGTAGTATTAAATAATTCATCTTTTTATTTATTCAATTCTCCGTCATTAGGCTTTTCTTTGGAGGATTTTTGGCCTATACTTTTGGGAGAGATGATCACCAAAATTACTTATGCCTGTATTAAGAGTTTTGTGTCATCAAGAATTAATCTGAAGAGGGTCAGGCTGTATTTTGTGTTTGGGGTACAAATGATAAATCAAGGAGCAGGGTATATTGGTAGCTCTATTTAGATACACGAGTGCTTGAAGAGCTGATGGTTTTGTTACTCCCACCCGCACCACAGGACTGCTCCATCCAGCATGGGCTGAGGGCTACCCCCTGCAGCCAGCCCTGCCCTGCGCTCACCCCCCACTCTCCAAAAACGTGACTCTCAGGAGTTGTTGCAGGCTCCGTATGAACTTGGCACTTTTGCTCACAAATCCCTTTTTATGCCAAGTTGCTTGTGGTCGAGGATCAAAACTAGAGAACTTAATGATTTTGTCTGAATTTTACATGTCAGTAAAAATTCAGCCAATTTTGGCCTGACACTTGGATGTTTTTTTGGTGATTGCTGCTTCTTTCTGTAACCTGAGCATGCTTGAAGAGCCTCACTGCTCCTGGGAAAAAAAACAGGAGGTATTTGATTTGCGGAGCAAAGTTCGCACAGTTAGACGCCTGACCGGCTTCTTCCTCCAGTGTTTACCTTTCAAGTTTTAGTAAATCTTTTTAATAGAAAGCGATACTGAGTATATAGTCCAGCTGGAGTCAGAGGGAGACTGAGCTGTTCGTCTAAGAAATTCGGTGATCTGAGTAAGTCAGGTGAATAAATGCTTGATGAGGGTAAAGCTGGGCTAGACAGGCTGTATTTTTCAAACAGTCCTCTAGAAAAGGATCAATAATTAATAATTTTTTAAAACTGTGTTAGAAGGGTGCCAGACTGCATAGAAGTTAGGATTTCCTTTTCTCTTGCAAGCGCTATGGAAATGATGCTTGTGATCTCTGTAAGTGCTGCCATTAAAGGGTGTTTGTAGGCCGCTGCACAGCCTTATGACAGCAGTGGATTTTAATTATCCATATAATTACTTTTTTATGCATAAGAACCTCTTCAATTATAATGTCACTATGAATGTCCTAAAAGTGCATGTCATGTGAAACGGCACATTGTCCATCTACTGAAGACAGCAAAGCAAACAGCCTCTCCAAATCTGAAATCCCATCTCTCACGTGGCGGTTTTACTCGGCAAAAGGAAATTATTGCTTCCAAATACTAATGATCAGATTTGTACAAATGAACTCATGTCCCGGGTGTGCTTTACTGTTCAAATTGCATCCGCCTGTACCATCTTTGGTTTTGGGACCACAAAAGACAAGGACATTTGAGTATGTATTTTAAAAGTTATGGGTAGGGCTTAATGTAGAGATAGTGCTGTATGATTCTTGCCTGCTGCATATGGTTTGGTATAGGTGTTGCTGTCTCTCATGGTTTAAGCTCTCACGGTCCTGTTTGACGTTGTCAGGTCCTCCCATCCTTTTGGTATTTTCTGATGCATTGGAATTATCCAAACTACTGTATTCAGTAACATAAAAATGTGAGAACTTTGAAACTTGTGAAATTTTGGGTTTTATCATGCAACTAGGAGACTTTCAGCAATCTAAACACCTCAAGAAGATTTCATGGAAAGATGGGAAGGAGATTTATCAGTTGTGTTCAGCAAGTCTTAGTTTATAGCCTCTCTACAGTGGTGTTTATTTTCATAGAAAATCTAGATAATTGTAATAGGAATAAACAGACACTTAAGTCTAACCAGAGTTTTTGTGAACTCCTGAATGGGCGTCCCATTTGCCCATTTGTATCGTTGTCCTATTTGCTCCTAATTTTGTGGTGCTACTGCCAGAGCCATTACTCGCGTGCTTTGTGAGTTCTCACGTGCCTTGTTAGCGAAGAGGTGAATATCCACAACACTGGGCGGTTCTTCCATCAGAGAATGCATGTCCCCTGCTGCTACTTAACAGTCCCTTCTCCTGCACAAAGCCTGCGTTCCTCAAGGCAGCAAAGGTGAAGCAGTGAAGAAGTAATTAATACCTGCCCACATTGGCTGTAAGTTGGTTGGAGAGCATGGAAGAGCCAGAATAAAATGCCTGGTGCCAGTATTCTCGCAGGGTGGTGTTGCATTGCCCTTTGATGGGAGTTTCTGATATACTGCAGCTGAAGAGTGTTTCACTGCAGTGCACTACTACTGTTACTACTATTTTTATTTATTTATTTATTTAAGTGGATTCTGATGAACCATACGATTGCTTTTTATCATAAGAATGCCAATTTAGACATTGATTTTTCTTCTGCCGGGACAAAGATCGGGCCCCTGTGGCCGAACAGCTGCTGCCACTTCATTGCACTGGTGTTGTCTTCCTGGCATGACCCATAGGAAAGAAAAAATAGATAACGCTCTGCAGTTTCTCAATGTCGTGTTTATGAAGAGAGAAACTGCAAGTCCAGGAGCAAAAAAGCCACCTCCTCGGCCCTGCTCACTCTTTCACTTGCCAGCTGAGTTGCAGGAAGGCTGGTGGTCTACCGAGTGTAACAGCCCTGATAAAACTGTCTCCTTCCCTTCTTGTGCAGGGGACTGAGGTCTTAAACCTTGGCGAGCATGTGGGCTTCGTGTGGGCTTGGGCACTCCAGCTGTAGCCTGCCTGGGCAATGGGGGACAAGCTCTGCTTTTCCAGCGGGTTGAGGAGGCATCCCTGTACAGCAAGCCTCAGCACATCATATTCAAGTGTTTGACATGGTGACTGCACCTTCTTCTGGTTTTCAGTTTTGACAATGCTGTTCCTAAAGAAAATTTCACGATTTGCACAGGCTGCCTAACTCCATTGCTCCATCACCACCAAAATCATAGGCTGCCTCTTCACTGACCTCTTTTGGCCTACAAAAACCCCTCTTAACACACTCATCTCCTTCCCTCTAACTTCCTTCTGCTTAGACAGTGAAAAATGTTAAATGCAGAAACACCGTTTCGGTCCTTTTTTCCACCCCGGCTGCGAACTGTGTGAGAGCTGTGCATGGGCTGCTCTCGGTGCTGGGGGAGACCCCTCGGGGCAGAGCACCGTGTGGGGGCACTTGCCAGCAGCACTGCCGGCTTGTGCAGTAACTTGCAGCTCCGCAATGGAGCTTCAGGGCTGCTTTAATCCACGCCACATGTGGGTGACCCGAGCAAACCCTGTGTGAAGACAGAAGCCCTGTTGTGTGTTTGTGGAGCAGTTGCTCGGAAGCTGATGTACAGCTGTGGCTGGGG
>NW_009595701.1:10341-16090 GCF_000690535.1 Cariama cristata
ACTGTAAATAACAAGTGTTTCTGAAGGGTACCTGCCAGTAAGATTGAAATGCGTATTTTAAATTTAGGGGTAGATTGCGTGAAGATTTTAGCTGTGTACAAAGAATGTGCTTGATTTTTTTTAATAAATTAGTTTTAGCTAGTTTCATTTCTTTTAAAATAAAAGGCATGAGAACAGAGACTGAGGGCCCGATTTTCTTACTTGCACTGTGTAAACTAGGAATAATTCAAGTGAAATCAGAGAACTTTCAGAGTAGCTGAGGTGAGATGCATGAACACAGACCCCTTGTGCATAGCCTGGGTAAGGCATTGTAGGATCTGCGAACACAGACATGTCTGTGTCATCCAGGTATCGCAAAGTTGCCTCCACCAAAGCCAGAACAACTGGCCTCTTTTAATAGATTATTAAATTTTCTTTAAAAAAAAAGCTGACTTGCCATGCTGAGAATGCATAGCAACATTAGTGCTCTTTATGCTTTAGGATTCTTTTGGATTAAAGTTACTACACGTTGCAAATACTGTTATGCAGGTATGCCACAGGGCTTCATCATTTTAAGACAGAAGATGGTACTGAATAGACTTGAGTTTCATTAGTTCCAGGGAAATTATTTAAACTCTGAACCCACAAAAGAGTGCATTTTTAATGATTGAATAAGAAGATTGGGTGAGCAGTTGTTGAAAAACGAAACAAAAACACAGCAAGAGAAGTATTTTCTTGCTTTAAGTATTCCCGCTGCTGTCAGTAGATTTTTCCATCACCATAACCCATTTCAGAGAGCTGGGAGACTTAATCTCATCTCTGGGACAATATTATTCCCCTGTAACTTTAGTGCACTTTTAACATATACTCCATTCTTTATTGCTGAACACTAGTTCACGCCGATTTGCATCATGTATGAATAAAGACAGCCAGGGTATGCATTCATGGTGAGTGAACCTCAAAGGATGCAGTGATTTGGGGTTCTGGTCTGTGCCACTAAAATACAGAAGAATTTTTTTGTGTCTTTGCAGACTGTCAAGCTTCATGTGTGTACCACACCCTTTTACAAGTAGTGTTTTGACAGTGGGTCAACGTCAGAAAAGAGATTTTGGGGGTTGTTGGCTTGGTTTGCTAAAGTAGTGCTGGGATGGAGGGAGGAAATGCTCTTTCTCATCTAGCAATAAGAGAAGAGGTAAAAAAGTCTGAAGTTACTGCCTCTTCATCTTCAGTAGGAAGTTTTTGGAATTAAGTAGAAATCCATTGTAGTCACTCCAACAAGGTCTAGTGGCATTCAGAAACATCTCTGGAGGCTGAATCCTAGGATGTACTCTGAGCTTCCTCTTCTTCTCCTGTGGGAGTCTCTCACTACACTTCCAAAAATTACTCTGCCTTCTGTTATATTACCTATCTCCAGGAAAATACCAAAGCTTTAGTACATTGAGGTTTTCTCTTCAGCATATATGTGTGTTTTTCTTCATTGAAGTTTACAACAATACCAATGGGAAAAATAAAGAAACAAAAAAGCAGACAGACAAGGTGGCATTATTGGCGTCTTCAGAGGCGACCCAAATCTGTTAAAACTCTCAATCATAATAGCATGTATGGTGATTCCTTTGCAAATGCTTAAGACCCAAAAGTCTGTAATTTGTGATTCTGATGCTACACCCGCAGTAAGCACTTTAAGCATGATGTGCGTGTTATTCGCACTGTGGCAAAATACCAGACTGGAGGTATGGGTCCTAAAGGTAGGCTGGAGATGGAGACTAGCAGACCTAAATTCTGTTTTCAGCTCTGCTGTTGATTTCTTTATGAAATGAGATAAAACATTTAGACAGGAGTCGAAATACTTTCCATATACAGTGTGGTTATTAAGAGTAGCCTTAAGAACAAAAAGCCTTACAGTGTTAGAAATAAATATTGTAGATCTTATAAGGAGTTGATACAAATACTGTGTGTGAGATTATTACATAACATATACCTAAAAATAAGTGTTCTTAAGTAGGTGAATCCTATCTTTTGCTGAATTAAAGAGATTGAGGGACATCAGGTATTTGCAAAAGGTACATGATAGGAAAGAGACCCCAGAGATAGAGAGTCACACGGAAACTTGCTGGAAGCCCTTGCAGCGTGGAGCAGCCTTGGACTCTTGAGAGCGCAACAAAGACCTTTAGACAGTGACAGAGAGCATCTGCCCTGGCTCGTCTAACCCATCGAGGGAGACTCTTTCCAAAAAACAGTCACTTGCTCCCCTGGAAGGAGGGAGTTAGAGTGTCCCAGTCTGCCCTCCAGAGAGAAGAAAGATTTATTCATGGATTAGTTCATGGGGCAGCTGATAGTTTGGGTCAGACGAAGTGCCTGTCACTTGCCCCAGCTCGTGGTAGACAGCTTCTCTTTAGCTTTCAACACAAGGGCATCCTTCTGCCTTTCAGGAGCGGATGCAATGGATATCGGTATGGTTTTCGTTGCTCTTCTACACATTCCTACCTTTCTTTGCGTTCTCTAGTGCAGTGCAGAAAATTGGTAAGGAAGGTCAAATAATCCCTTGCTCCTTACTGGATGAAATGGATGAAAAGAAGTAATTTTAAGCAATATGGCAGCTGGCCTGTCTGTCTTCCTTATTGACAATAGCAACATACATTTCTGTGTGCTTAGTAGAAAGTCTGTGTGAAATTGGAGACAAGCAGTTATTCAAGGGAGAAAGTGCGTGTAAGCTTAGAGTCGTTTGCTATGTCAGGAGTGGTAGATGCTAAGAGCTTAGTTTTTAGAGCCAAAAGAAGATCAGCTGGTAGTAAAAACAGTGTAATAGCAGTTACTGGACAGCCAGAGCGTGGAGTTTTCACCAGGTGTCGACATCGTGAGTCTGAGTCTTTAGTCATCAAAAGTCATTTGTCATCACCACTCGGCATATGGCCATGGGCAGGAGGAGGGATGCGCTTTCTCCCAGCATCATGCAATCCCTTGGGTGGCTCCTCTGATCTCTCCCTCTTACGTGGGCTTTGCTTTCCCGTACTTGTTTGCTCTGTCTGCTGCCAGGGAGCTGCAGTTGGGTTTGCTATCTCTGCACGAAGCGCCCTGCTAAGCTGCCTGGAGTGTCCCTGCTGTGGCCAACAAGGTGACCTGGCAAACGCTGGGGGCATAGAGCTGTTGGGCTGCTCTGGATTTCAGATAGAACAAGCAATTTTGTGAGTGAGTTCAGGTTTCAGCCCAAATTTCCGTGCAGATCAGAGGAGAGCGTCCATTCCGTTTTTGCTCTTCCCAGAAACTCCCTCACCATGGTCATCCAGTCCCTCTGCAAATGCTGTGCTGTTTTTCACTGTCCTCTCAGCTGGTTGCTCATCTGCTAGCAAAATAAAGCAGCAGATGTACCACTGAATGTGAAATTTCGTCCTGTGCAATTTCTGAACTCTGGATAGCTGATGTCTCTCATCCGTTAATGAGAGATGACACATTCACACATTCAGATGACCACTGGATTTCCTTCTGAAAATAGAGAATGGTTCTAATTTCTCTTTAAAAAAGACCCTATGCAAAATTTGCAATATTTGTTTTTATTTTTAATGAATGACTGAACCAAGGCCAACGTTCCTGTAGTTTTAACTGAGCAGCAGCAGAAGTTGTAACAGAGATGCTGCTAATGCCAGTTGGGCTGTAAGTTACAAGTCTACTTACAAAGTTTTCCTGTTTTCTGGCACAGCCTCTGACACATACACTCCAGTCAATCACAGTAAAGTGCCTAATAACAGATGTGGCAATTAAGCTGAAGAATTCTGTCTCTCTCTTTTAATTTTTATTACAGAGAATAACAAAGTACCTCATTAAACCCACCATCATAGAGGTTTTTTTAATTTGGCATACAAGTATCTGGAAAAATTAGATCTCTGAATAGGGTGCCCTGTTACTAAAGGTGCTTTGTCAGACAATGCTATGAACAGACCATTTCTGTAAGAACAGATAGGTGCTTGTGCTACTGCTGTCCTTTTACAACCATACTGCAAAGAGTTGCAGGTTTAAAGAAGGCAACATGTGTCCTGAAGGATAACATTTTGAGGGATTTAAGGCCTTGTGCTCAAGGCAATAAAAATGTGGTCTTGATTCTTCTGAGTTCAAATTACACTGCCTTCGGCTAGAATTAGCAGCAGATATTTAGGAAGGTTTCAGGTAACCTGTAACCAAAGTAAATTAACATATTTTAATGCAAGAAATTATCTTGAAAAAAGATATTAATTGCAACCAAAAAAGTCTTCCTTTGATTGTTAGAGCTTCTAAGGCATTTGCCTTCATTAGTTTCTTTTAATGATGTACTGGGCACTCTTTTTAAAGAAGAGTTTGATTCATCATTAAAAGAAATTAATATAAGAATTTAATGATATGAGATGTCTTAAAAATTACAGTGAGATAAAACCAAAATGGATATAAATCAGAACTGGAAACTTTGATATGAAATTACTCTTTTAGTATCAAAGTGGTTTTATGCATAAACCACAAAGTTTTTACTTTGTCATTGTTGGAAAGAATATGTTTTTTTACTGCCCATCACAAGTGTTGGTAGCAGTTTTATTTCTTAAAGGTATTATTTATCCACTAAAGCACAATGTCTCTTACAGTTTCAGCTATGTATCTGGGAGTATACTGCATCTGTCAGTATCTGTGTACATTTACGTGCGTGTATATATATGCACCACTGTGCAGGTGCATGTGCATACACGTGTGTGCGCACACACACACACACAAACACATGAAAGAGAGAAAACCTGCAGACACCATTGGCACCTGGCAAGCTGAATTTCTCTCTAGGAATATTTTTTTTTCTCTGCTGACAGGTAGGGAAACTAAGCACTAAAATTATACAAGTGCAAACATGGTTTTAAGTTTGTAATATTTTTTTAAAAATAATATAATGTTGAGTTCAGGTGTCTTAAATGTTCAGCTACTCCTTAACCTGTTGTTCATATTATGTCTGTAGATATTACAGGCAGCAGATGGGACAGTGAGACCAAATTGTCACCCTGTAATGTCAAGGAGCAGTGCAAATCAAACAAGTTAGTAAGTAAAGGTCAAGGAGAAGGCTCACAGGTACAAGCATTATTTCCATAACTGCATATGCTTACAAGCGTTATGAAAGGTATACAGTTAGATTAAAACTGGAGCCTTGCCCCCGTTCTCTTGGGGCGGTAGCAATGATATACAGCTGCCACCGGTATAACTGGACAGCGTGATCACTTGGTGGCACCTCCTTGGGGCCTTCAGCAGTAGTAAATTAACTGTGGTGGAGAGAGACAGGGAGATGGGTGAAAAATGAAATGAGTAGGTGGGAAAATGGGTCTGGTCTTGCACATGTTGGTCTATAGAGCTCCTTCCATTTATTCCAGCTAGTAGCAACTCCAAAAGATGCACTGAAAGGATCTCCCAGTGTTGTTGAGCCAGTTTACTGTGAAAACCACAGTCTTAAATGTTGCTCACTCTATAGGATGGCCTCATCAGGTTATATTGCAGTCTCACTGAAAGCTGTTCAGGGCAGAATTCCCTTTGACTTTAATGGGAATAAGATTTGTCCCTCTAATTGTGATTTTGTTAAAAACCCTAGAATTTACTAGCCTATTTTGGTTTTGCATTATGGTCTTGTGTTTTACCCTTTGAGGAAAGAATGCAGGAGTACTATATCCATTCTAATCTTTGCAAAGGCCAAAATAAAAGATGGAAGAAGTGAATGAATGAAATGTCAAAAGAAACACTTCTGGGTGTCCCATTGTTCTACCAGGACGTTTTGGAT
>NW_009595702.1:0-22146 GCF_000690535.1 Cariama cristata
GACCCACCACGGAGCCACCCACCGCAGCCGCGGAACCGCAGCCTCTGGCTCGACCGTGAACCCTGGGGCCTCGCCGCCCGTGGCCGCAGGTTAGCAACGTGCCACCATTGCATTCACGGTGATTACGCTGCCATGGCAGCGCTGACTCTGGGAGGTTGTTTATGTATTTTTGATATTTTGTTTGGGAGGTTGTTTATATATTTTTGATATTTTGTTTTTAAAGCCTTGTGTCCTCTGAAGGCTTTTCTGTGTTGTGGTATAAGATTGCCTTTGAGCAGTACCTCAAGAAATGTAATTATAGTGAGTTATTTATCATGTCTATCAAGCTGTTCCAAATATCTTGATTCTTAAGTAGGATACACGAAGAACATTCTTTTTTTTTTTTCTGGAATGCCAAAGCTCACAATGATTGCTCATTTTCTCAAGGCTAAACTGCTTTCAAATGACTTTTTTTTTTTGTTCCTGTTCAGTGTGTCAATGCAAGCAGAGAGAAATTTTCATGGCTAAACTGTGCCTTTTTCCCAATAAATCAATAAAGCAATCCAATATTAATTTCAGCTGCAGATAAATGTTTCTCAAAGGGTTTCAGAAGACTAAAGGTTTAAATTTAATCTTATTTATCTAAAGAACAAATATTGAAGTGTTTCTACTTTGGGTAGAGTCTTTTCTTAGTAACAGACTTGACAAAAGAGGAATAATATTTTCCTTCTCTGGCTTTGATGCAGCATGATTAATATCCCAGTACTGGATTCTATATTATTTTAATCAAATAATGGCTTTACTATTTCACAGGAAATACTTGGACAACGTAAACATTTCATTACTTCAATGACTTTGTCTGTATTTCTCAGAAGGTAACAGATCCCAGGATTTTTCTGTTCTGAAGAAATAAAGGAAATGAGATTTCTAATTGACCAGAAAAGCGGGTACTGCAGAGAAATTCAAGACACCATAATTTTCATTGTGGAAACCTGCTCTTTTGATGTTTAACAAGCACACTTGCTACGTGCTGTGCTTGGAGAACTCCATTGCTGTGTTGTGTCCGTGATCTTCACTCTTCATTTACGGACATGCAGATTAGGAGAAACATCCAGGGGTCATGGTCAGCAGAACACTGCTTACATTTGGACTTGCCTTTACACTCTCCAGCCATTGAACTGCCTGTCCTGTGGCAAATTACAAGCTCCAGCAATTCTGTTGTTTTACACTGTGATTGTCCTCAATTTGATGTGTAAAGCAGCGATACACCTTCTCAGGGTGAGAGGTGCAGCATCACTCTGTGGGTGAAGCTCTCCCATGTTCTTCAGCAAAATGCTCCGGTTCTCCTGCAGAAGCAGCACTCCGTTTTGATGAATGGATACTGTGATAAAGGCCTAATTATACTTGTTACTACACAAGAAATCTCACATTTTGTATGCATTCAAATATAGCTTGACAGATGTCAGTGTACCAAATTACATGTACTTGGAGGATGTTTTTTGTTTGTTTATTTTGTTCTGCTGATGAGTGGGTGACAACTTCATTGCTCTGCTCCTCTAGCACAGAAGAAAAATCTATTGTCCCCTGAACGAAAACAGAAATTTCAAATGGACCTCCAACTTTGTCAGCCACCAAAGACTTCATCTTCCTGCCTCAGAGCTTAAAGGGCCGGCTGTGCGTCTCTCAGTGCATCTGTTTACACGGTCACATTAATCTGTGTGACTGAGATGCAGTGATGGCAAGGGCACTGCAAAGTGCTTTTTGAACCCCTGTCTCACTGCATTAATCTGCAAGGTGGCTCTGGAAGATGACTGACTCTCAAGGAGAAGGGAGACTTTTCGTATTTCCTTTTGCATTTCAGGTTTTTCAGGAACTTTTCAGGGGAAGGAATAAAAACCTCCAGCTGAGCACAGAGCGGCGTGCGTCATTATACAGGAAACACCATGGCCTTTATGGTGGTAGATACAGGAGCAGCATAGAAATGGATGCCGGCCTCCCTGGCCGCTGGGACAGGGAGAGCTAATGGGATGGATGCATCATCTGCCAGCTCCGCTTGAGCGGCTCCCGCTCCAACCAGCCGCACCAGTGGGGAATGTCACAAAGCATCAAACTCAGCCTCAGCCAATTCTTTCTGCCATTGTGCCTCCCCACTGAGAGGGCAAGAGTGGGACCCTCGAGGTATTTTAGCCCCTTCCTCAAAGGCGGCTGCTGGAGGAGAGGGGCCCGGGCCCACGCAGGTCCCCATGCCATGGCCGGCCACTCACCCCTCCATTGGGTGCGTGTGGCACAGCCGTCTCTCGGGTTGTGTCTGCCTCCTTCACAGCACTCAGGAGGCTGTATCAGCTGCTTTGCTGCGCTTTCTGGGATCCCCTGCTTGATTTCAATGCGTGCCTCCTTGGCGAGAAGCCAGCATTTTGTTTACCTCCTAAGAGAAGATTCATTAATATGTTTTTCCTGTTCTAGTTTATTTGTGTGTCGTTTACCCCGCGTAGGCAATTATGCTTTCCTAGTCCTTTTTTTTCTGCTGTTGTCTCGGAATGGAGGAGGTTTGTTTTTATCATTGATAACATTGGTGAGTTAAGTAATTGTTTGCAAAATGAGCCACTCACTGTTTGTGGTTTAAGGATTTCTTTTTTTTTTTTTTTTTAAGTTTCTGAGCCAAGTTTTGCTAGCAGTTATTTTTGTGCAGCCCCACTGAAGTCAATAGAATTGCTTAGTTATGACTGAGGATTGTATTAAGCCCGCTGTAATCTTCTCTCAAGCCTTGTTTAAAAGAATGTGTGTATGTGATATATCCACCGCTGGTGGCACCGATGGCCCCACAAAAGGGCTAGATGCAGGGTGAATGTTAGCAAATGAAGCCCCATAGAAGTTTAGAAAAACTACTAGGATAAGATAACCTGGGAAATTTAAAAGAAACAATGCTGAAGATCTCAGTCTGCATTAATATTACACTGCTGCCAAAAGTGGTGGTGCTATTTTAGCAGAGAAATCAGATTCAGGTTTTTCACGGTGTAGACAGGCTAATCAAACGAAGTGGCAAGAAACTAATAATTTCGCAACTTTCAGTGCACTATCCTAGAGGGTGTAACTTTTTTGGTATTTTTAAACGATGAGAAGATGACAATGAAGTTGTCAGCAGAATTCCTTCCCTTTTGGTTACATGCACCAAATAATTTTTCAGGCCCTCCAGTTTGTGGCCAGTTTGTGTATTCTGGAGGGTCTGTGAAATGAGAAGCTGCTAAAGAGTGACTCTGCTCACAGTGAGGCAGAGTTGTGCTTTTAGGGAAGGGAGCGGAGGCCGGGGCAGTGGGGCCGGCAGTGAGCAGTAACCTGTGGCTGTTGGAGAGCCCCTCGATGAGGTGGAGGGGCATTGGGGAGGCCAGATGCCCAGTCTTTTGCAGGGGCTTACAGTGGCCCTCACATGGTTATTTAAGCATAGGAGTTCATACTACAAAGCAAGAAGCGTAGTACATGCTTTTCCATTCCTCAGTCCTGGAGCTTAATTAAGTTTGTCCTACAAACTGTTGTTTTGGGATGAAATTATTTTAATCATTTCATCAAATGTGTTCAAGGTCAGATTGAGAGAAGGAACTAATGAATACATTCTGGAAGAAAGACACTTTATGTTCAGTGCCACTCTGTCAGGGAACAGCTGAGATCAATTTCCTTTTCCTATAAAGCCGTAGCACTGAGGCTTAAAAGATTTATGTGAAAAAAAAAAAAACAACTCTTCATTTCAGGACAGAAAAAATGTGGTTGATTGGCTCCCTCAAAGAAAGGAAGCCCTTGCCTAATTAACATCCTCATTTGCTTTCTTTTAAGGTAAAGCATGAGGCGATGCTGTGTAATGATCTTTTGTTATATATTCTGTTTCCTCTTCTGCTGGACCAGTGAGTCAGGGTCAGCAATGCAACAACATTTTCTACCGGCCCCATGACCACAGCGAGGAGGATTTTGAAAGCCAGCTTCCACATTCCCTCCTCAGAAGAGAGACAGGTTCCAAAAAAGTGTAAGATCTCTCTGTCATCCTGACTACCTATGTTTCAAGTTTAAAACCTGTTTCCTTGGTAACCAGACTTGCTAGGCTAGTCTGCTCACACCGTGCATGCAGAGGCCACCATGTACTGTACAAAGCTTATTGAGCCGTTTAGCAAAAACATTCAATGCATTAGGTTTTTTGTACTAATTTTAAAGGCTCCTGAGAGACAAAAGATAAGCTTTCTCTGCTGCTTGCCTTGCCCTGTATAAAATTTTCTCCTGTGATGCTGGAAGGTGTCATGACAGGGGATGGCAACAGTCCCTTCGCGAGAGGAAAGTCGTTCTTCCATTGGACTCGCCTCTCCATCATAATTCCTTCCTGGATTCCTCCCAAGTGTGGTCAGCTGCAACACCACTTTGCTGTACTTGTTCTGTGTACGAATGCTGCT
Source organism: Cariama cristata (assembly GCF_000690535.1). Taxonomy (NCBI): domain Eukaryota; kingdom Metazoa; phylum Chordata; class Aves; order Cariamiformes; family Cariamidae; genus Cariama; species Cariama cristata. The sequence continues at coordinate 4,410 of NW_009595702.1, forward strand.
GTTACGGAAGATGATCAAACTTGGGTATCCACGGCATATCTCTGCGCTGTCGTCACACGTGTGACGGGCAGCTACTTGGATATTCCTGACTGGCAGTTTGACTCTCCACACCCAGATAATGTACATTCACAGCATCTTGGTTGCCTGCCACCCAGCCCATCTGTTGGGTTGACTCTTTGCCCGTTTAAAAGTCAGTCAGACAGGAGTGTAGGTGCCAAGAAAACGTGAATTGGGAAGGGGAGTCTGCATAACGCTGCTGACAGAGCATCTTCAGCAAGAGCCTCCTCCTTTGTGGCAGCCATCGCTGCCAGATGCCTCGCTACAGCAGGTTACAACTGCTGACGCTTGCGTACCAAGAACAGGATACATGAAGCAGAGAAACAGAGGGAAGAGTTTTCGGGGTAGCCTTGGCAACTCGCAAGGCAAGCTGTGCTGCTGCAGGTACTCGGCTCGCAGCACAACTCAGAGATGCGGGGAGCTTGCAGGGTATTAGAAAGTTACTCAGCATGAAGGAGAGCACGTCCTCAGTGTAGGAGGGTGGACTCCAGAGCACCCATTACACCTGAGAAGGGAACCATTGACCCAACTGAGATAGCTGCAAGAGGCCACTAAGGTATGTCTCTTCCCTTTCCATGTAGGAAATCTATACAAGATTGTTATCCCTGCCTGGGGACTGTTCCTGAATGCAGAGCAGAGATTCAAAGATAAGATCCCTTAAGGTAGATCATCTCTCTCTTAGCCACAACGGGGAAGAAGATTAGCTCATCTGTGTGCAACCTTTATAATCCAAATCTGGAGAGCGCCAGGCACATGCATGCTCTCAATACCATCCATAAATGCGTGTTTCACTTCAGGTCTGGCTGACCATGATTACTTCATCTGCAAGGCCAACTTGCATACCTGTCTTTTTTTGCTTGGACAACCCTTCATTTCTGCTGAATGGACATTACTGCTCCTGCCCTTTACACCAGAGGAACAGGCAACCTCTTTCCATCATCATTATTATACTTGAATATAGGAGAGAAATACCTCCAGAGCCACTCAGCAAAAGCCATGTCAGTGGCTATGGATCAGCAGTACACTGCAACCTAGCAAGTATTTCATGGATAATTTTCTTTTCTGCTCAAACTTAAAACGTAAATAGACGTGTGGGGCCAGTCTGAACTCCAAAATGTTTTAAATAATTCTTTGTGAACTCAAGAAAACAATCATCCCAAACCGGGTGAATAGCTCTGTGTGATCTGAAATATTTTCTTATGCTTCCAGACTTTTTTTGTTCAGTTGGATGGGTTTTTTTTTTGTTATAAACAAAGACGTGGCTTTCCTAGCTGCCCCATGAAATGCAGTGTGGCACCAGGAGGCCATAACTGGTGAGAGATGGTATCTCTCTTCTCATGAACGTAAGGAAGGAGTTTGTGGAAGGCACTGAAAGCAAAGAATTGCACAGTCTTCTCTTTGAGGGCTTGCTGCAGTGAAAAGATATGCTTTCAGGTACTGGGCAAAAGTGTTTTTGTGATCACCCAGCTCCTCTTCCATCTTGTGTTATTTTCTCTTTCTGATATCTTTTGGCCACTGTCTAATCCCAAGCAGAGAACCCCAACTTCCACTAGCCTGGGGCAATGTACTGAAGACGTAATGCACCGCAAGTGATGTCTGATGCTGTACTCTGCTGTCCCTGATGGCCGCCAGTAATGCTGAGGAATCTGGTGCTCAACATGTTGTCTCTGAGCCAAGAGTTAGGGACCACTGCCTGAGGGGACAAGAAGCAGATTTAGTGTGCCTCCTTGTCAGTTAATAGTCAGCCTTCTGTTGTACAGTAGCTACTGTAGTTGCGCACTACAAGGGAAAATAAAGAACAGTTAGAAGACCGTAAAAATCCCAAACAATAACAAGAATTCTCCCCGTCTTCCCTGTTTCCAGAAGCATTAGGCAGCATGCTGCAGCTCTAAACATACGTGGTATCAAGTAGTACCAAAATGATTAGGTGCTGGTGCTTGTGTAACCTTTGCAACACCAGTCTGCTGCTCTGCAGTGTGCTAGCCATGTGGCCCACCTTCAGTGCCTCTCTCCCCACCCTTATCCCCTTTGGACTTACACCTCTGAGTCTGTCAGATGGATCCTGCACAGTCCTCTGCCTCGTCAGCATGATAGGGATCGACTGGAAGTGGGTGCCCTTGCTTGTCTCACAACCATGTCACTGATCCGCTCTCCAGGAGGGTGTTGTGGGGGGCTAGGATGAATCCTGATGGGGACCAGGGCTGTAGGGACAGGGGGACTGGTGGGGGTAAGGTGGGCCATGTCTCCAGAAGAAGGAGAAAAGCAGAAAGCCAGGTTGGAAGAGGGGAGTTCAGTAAGGCATGGGCTGAGAGAGAGAAAGAGGTGTGGGGAGAAAGAGGAGAAGGCAGGAAGAAGAAGAAAGAGTGCTGATGGTGCAGATCTTATGGTGCTACTTTCCTGCAGACTCTACTCTGGAGTGAAGTATGCCAGGAAAGTCCCATTCTCTGGAAAACAGGGGTGTTAATGAGGAGAAATCATACCCTTGTTTTCACCTGGGGCCACCTGCAACATGGCATTTGGTGGTATCTGTATCATGAAAGATGCAAACAGTGATGTGTAAACCCAAGTGTATGCCCAGGTAGTCCATTGTCAACAGATTGGTCTGCCCTGGGCAGAGGAAGAAGCACAGAAGAACAATCAGCATCACAGAAGAAACACTTAATATTTAGCCTCACCGGTACTAGGAAATATGAAAGTTCTAAGAACTGCAAAAAAATGTCAAATACTCTCCTGGTGTTAACGCGCTGCAGTCCAGTGAATTAAGTTCCAGTCAATGAAAGCGGCCTTTTAAAATAGCACAGCCTAATTCCTCACTTGTCTTCCGTGTGCTCTACGGGGACTCTTGCCAGCAGCCGAACTGCTGCTTTTTGGTCCCAGAAAAATATTCCACCCCCCGCCCCTCTGCCTTATTAAAGACTGTCCAGAACTTAGCTGAGAAAAACAAATATTCTTTATTTAAACTGTTTGTTAAAATCAGATGAATTATTTTGGAGTGTATTTTTCACTAGGTCTTTTTCAACAGCAGTTCTGCTGTATCTATTGGTAGCCATAGATTACGAGAGAACCGAACGATCAGTCCTAACCTAGGTCCATTTCCCATTCTGGATCACATTGTTATGCCAGTGTTTGTAAAATGCAGCCTTTTGAGTTCCAGATTTGGATATTCAGCATTACCATAGTTAAAACCATTTATAAGCCTGTGTAATAATAGATATATGCTGTATACTCTTTGCATGTTCTGTATATTGTCTTTGTGTAAGCTCTGTGCTATTTACTTTAATAAATAGCCTGTGTAAGTAACATCCTCTCACCCATTTACAGCACGGCACTGTGGCGGATGCACTTCCCAAGCAGGTGGGTGAATTTGGCAGCTACTGCAAGAAAGACTGACTCTGACGCCGCAGTCGTTCACAGCCAAGTTAAGCTGGCAGGCAGGACTGCCACTGGCATACGCAGTCCTGCTTTCCCCTTGCCCCTCTGCCCGTTTCCCCCTCGACCCCATGCCACCCCATCCCCGGTGCCACCGCCAGGTTTCATCCAGCTGTGCAGTGCGCCGGGCTGGGAAACCCGTCGGGAGCAAGCTGTGGCAGGAAGGGGGGCTTGGCTGGCTCAGACGTGGGTCTGTTCCCCGCTCTGGGCTGCTGCATCGACACGCACCTTCCGATGCCAGAACAAGGGAGAGGGCAATGCTGAGTCGCAAAAGAATGGAGGCGATGGGAGAATGGGACTGCTGCTTTTGGCCTCAGTGCTGGACCAAGGTGTTTGTGGAACTAAAGCCTCTGAGTGCCAGGTCTGGATCTCCTGAATTAATGCAGTTAAACCATGAATAAAATCTTAGTCTGCCAGAGAATTTCCTCTGGCCTATGGTAAGCAACATCCATTGCTTATTCAGACGAGTTCCTGGAATACAGGCAATAAATAGATTTCTTTTATACTGTTTTTGTGGAAGTTTGTATAATAATGCTTGACTGCAGCAAGCCTTCTCCAGTCTGAGTCAGGCTGCACTCCCTTTTCTTGCACTCCAAACTGAGATATTGGGGATTTATACATACATTTTGGCACATTTTTGGGGACCTTCGTTGTCCCCATGAATTGACAGCGCCCTGCAATGGTCGCTGGTGGGGGCTTGGGTATCTCCCAGTGTGAAGCCCATGGCGCGGTGTGGGCAGGAGACGATGGGAGAGCGGCAGAGGTGGCTGCCCCTCCGAAAGGTGCGCTGGCTGCTGCCCCTCTCTGAGTGGTTCTTCCCACAGTCTCCCACTCCAAAAGGAAAACGAGGTTAACGTCAGGGTCTGCAGTAAAGGATGTTTTGTCAGGGACCTGGTTATGATTCAGACGCTCGCTGGCTTTACTGGTGGTGTTTATGCGCGGGTAAGCACAGCTCTTGCCCCACGCTGTCATACCGGAGCTGTTCGCACAATGCCGCTGAGCGAGGTCACCGCCTCTGAGGCAAGGTCCCAGGCGGCCAGTCCTCAGTGCAGACGTGTGCAGTTCACCCCAAAAATGGGAGGTCTTCCAAACGTTGCACAATCGCTTACTCAGAGATCCCAAATAAAGAAAACCATCCAGATGCCCTCCACGTAGGGATGGACCATGGGTTTTAGGGGCTGGGTAGGGGTTTCAGAAGGTAACAAAGACGTGAGTCTCTGTCCATAGGAGTGTGTCGGGTGGGCGGCAGACAGAAGCGAGGGCCGGAGGGCAGCCCGGGGCAGCTCAGCTGAAGTGCGGGCATCTCAGGTGTGAGGAGATGGGGTCTTGGCAGGCATTGCAAACCGTCTTGGGGTTCTGTAGACAGCTCCAGGTGGGCCGTACAGCAATGGGAGACTGGTTTTCTCCTCTGGCTTTGTTCAATAAGAGGAGCTATGGATATCTTAGGTTGGGGGAAATCATTTCTATTGATATGCAAAATAGCAGCAGTAGGATGAAAACACAAATTCTCTTACAAACCACACTAGTCAATGTTAGGGTTGTGAAACACTGAGAGTATAGATGTACCACTGAAACACCAGGAAATAAAAGTGCTTTCCCACCTTTACAGCCATTTCCATCCCTCTAAAAACCTCTTTCTATTTCTTTTCTTTCATAGAGTCACCCATCTCCGCCCCCCCGCCCAGTTCCTGCCCTGCTCCCACCTCCCGTCCTTTTGTTTTACTATATTTGAGTAGGGGAAACATCTCCTTTGGTTTTCAGAGTGTTGCTTTCATTTGCAGTTCTACTTTGTTTTGCAAAATCATTCAGGAATTCTTCTTGAACCAAAGGCCATTGTTTGAAAGCATTTCACCAAAGCCTGTAAGAGGACAGACATCTATTCTTCTGTTACTCACTTTCTCTTATCTTTTTTCCTGTTCTCTCCTTGCCTTTGCCAATGACCATTAATTTGTCCATTTAGAATCCAAGGAAAAGCCCACTTTTACAGGTTCTGAAAAAGCCCGTGTTGTTTTCTGTCCTTCGCAAGATGCCACAGGTGCCATTTCCTTCCTGCCTGGAGGTCTGAAATCACCACAACAAAGCCTTCTGCCATCAGGGCCTCAGAGGCTCAGCTGCAGCAAAACACTTGAACAAACACTTGAAGTTAAGCCTCTGCATAACCTTATTGAAGGAGGTGAAGAAGTATGAATGTACCTTGAAATGCACAGAATTTTTGTATAGACATTCTGGAGATTTGCATTCAAAAGGGAACTGCTGAAATTTTTACACTAAATGTTGCTTTTCACTTGAAATGGCTTTTCAATTGCTAGCAAAATTTCACGTTGTTCGACATTCCACAAGGAGAAAAACAATAAACTTTTCAAAGCCAAGCTTCCAACTGGAATCTTTTTTTTTTTCATTCTCACAAAACATGAAAAGTTAAGCAAATTGTAGCTGAACTCTTTTTTTTTTTACCCAGGAAGAAAAAAAAACAAGACCATTAACCCTAGGTCTAAACTAAAAAAGACATGAAAATGAAGAGAAAAAAAACTTGTTTAGTTTTTGTTTGTTTGTTTTTTCCTGCTTTGTGGTATATAAACCAGCCTGAAAGGTTTGAAGATTAGACGTGGTGACTCCTGAGATGGAGTCCAATTCCCCATGTGCAGTGTGGTTGAGTTCAGTATTCCGGTTTGTTCAGACTTGTCTTCTTTGGAAGGAGAGTTTGCAATCCCTGCTTTCTGGAGCTGTAAATGACTGCATAAGCTTTGAAGTACTGGAAAGCCCACCTGAAAACCTGTTCCTTTTTCATTACCATAGTCAGCAAAGTGGCAGGGGTTGCTGTGCATCCCTGGAGGTGTTTCCAGGATCACCGTGCAGGCAGGGTGTCCTCAAGTCAGTTAAGAGGCCCAAGGACTGGAGCTGCCTAATGAAGAACTGTAAATATTTGCATCAGATGAATGCACTTACAAATAGATGCATAACCTGTTTCTGACGCAGGGAATTCATCAGGAAGTCTTCACACAAAAAGTCTGAAAGATCAGGTCCCATGTCATTTGGATTAAGATGTCACTGTGTTGTTATCTGGGATGAAGTGCAGGATTTATGTAAACATCTTCTTTCCCTTGCTGAGGATCAGCCAATTCAAACAACTTCTATAAGTGGTTTCCATGCTACAGAGGACTGTGTTTACATCTCGAGCAGCTGTTGCTGTATTTTGGTCCTGTAGAAAGCCAAACCAAAAAAAAAACCTATTTAATTTCACATTTGTTACCCTGTTTCCAATCTTCTTGGACATGGTGGCTGCTTTGTTCATCTGGCAGCATAAAACCCAGGAAATTTGGCCAGAGAAGGAATATTCCTGCCTAGCGAGATCACCAGGTTTTGGGAAATGCTGTTGTGTTTCCGCTGTCACCTCCTTCCAGAGATGAGAAGGGAAGAAAAGAGAAGGGGAAGGGATATTTTTTCCTTCTGGACTGGCTTTATGAGAGCTGTATAGACGTCAATCTTCTATTGACATCTAACTTGGTCATTGCAGCTCATTTTCTGCCTCTCTCAGGGATGTGGGGGAAGGACCTGCAGCCTCAGGTAGCAGGGCTCTGGGCTGATCATCACTCTCTTGATCCGAAATGGTGGAGTGGCCGTCGCAGCTTCATCAGGAACCTCCAGTACGATGACTTGGAGAGTGCCTTTGAGATCGGGGACCTGGGGCTGGGGATTCATAATTGAGAATTTAAAAACCAGTTTCTGGCCACCCTAATCACCTGCACTGGGTTTCCTGAGATAAGATCGGGGTCCTTATTTCTGCCTTAAGAATGAAGCGTTAAGTACTGTTCTTCAGTGTTTTTTCTTTCCGTGTTCAGATATACAAATCCCTCCTTGTGTAACTCTGATAGCCTGATTGCTTTAAACAAATAAAAGCATAAGGAAGAACTTAGCTCTTTTTATCTTAGTCATTTTGCAATTGAAAGAATTTGTTCTTTAAAATTTGGAGCCTGTGTATTAATGAACCTCATCTTGCCTAGCTAGTTCAAGTCATGTCTGATGAAAGCCACCTTTGACATAAATTTTTGTTTGCATTAAATGTCTTTTTGAACTTTGGTGTGGGTGGCTGACCTTTAGAATAAAAAGCAGTACTGGTGCAATGCAGCTAGAAGCATTAAACAAGTGTACTGACAGTTAAATGAAAAGTGCCAGGCTGGGCTGAGGTACACCTGTCACATTAATGCTGCCAGGGGAACTTGGTGCTCACATGTTTGGGCTTTTTTTTTCTCCCGCTATAAATCTCAGTTATATAAATTTGCTAGAGAGATTTACATCTACAACTCTGGCTTCAGAGGAACCCCGCATGATATTTAAAGGAACTCTGGTTCCTTTTCTCTGGAATGCAGGATCAAGAGAGGGCTTATGCATTAAAAATGAAAAACTAAATCAAACAGCAGTGTCTTATTCTTTAAAGTAAACAGAGCAAAGGCTATCGGTGTCAACTGCAACAGCAGTCAGGTGCGTGCTGACAAAAGAAAGAGAGTGAAGAAATTTTTCCTAACAGAGGAAATTATTGGTGCTTGTTTACTTTTTCCAGAGATAAAATGATCTTTTTAAAGGATGCAGGCTCATCATTATCATCATCATCATCATCGTCATCATCATCATAATCCACCAGCAGGCAGACTTGTTTGCAGTAAAACCACTGAACATTATCCAGTTTATGACCCTTCTTGGGAAAGTGCTGAGCACCCCAGGTTCAAAGAAGTCAGTAGAAAACTAGGTGATGCTCTCAGAACCAAGCCCAATGACAGGATGAGGCAGTACTTTAGGGAATGACTCCTGGATTTATCATTAATAAGCTGTACGTGAGGAGCTCCAGACCTATGCACAATTTTGCCAATAGGTAAAGCTATTTTGCACAGTCATACTACAGCACACAGTAATTTGCTGGCTCTGCTGCTGTTTACCTTGCTTCTTTGTGGAAACTAAGCTTCAGTTTCATTTCTCAGACTGTCTGGAGTCTGTCATCTTTTTGGTTTTTTTAACTCCATGCTAAATCACTGTGCGTTTGACTATTGTTTGCTCCATCAGGGGTTAACTCCAATGCAACAGAGTACAGAAATGGAGCATGCCAGTAAGAAACAAAGTTTCTTCTGTGAAAATGGCAAAAATCAGAAAGAACTGTATTTTCATATAATGGCAGGGATGTATCAGCCAGGAATTTTAGTAACTTATCGATGATAACATCATCTTATCAGTGAGAAGTCAATGGTTTCAGGCTTCTTACTCCCTTTCCCTATGCAAAGCTGTTACTATTGCAAAGGGAAGAGAATGGTCTATCCTTATTTTGAATCATGTAGGTAATGCAAAGGAGACAAAACCTGTCTGAACAGGAGCATTGCAGTGATTTCTGGCAATGGCATCCTGCTATTTGCCCTTGCTTTGGAGCCATGTGCAACAAATACTGCTGGCTGAAATGAAGGTTAGGAGGAGTTGAAGGCAATGCAGGTTGTATGCTGGGAAGTTCTGGAAGGAAGAGGAGTCCCTGAAGGATGGCTCAATGTCATAAAGTTGCTTCTCAGCTAGATTTAAAAATTATGTCAGACAATGGACACATTTACAGCTTTGCTGTATCCCCTGCTCCAAAGTGCAGCCTGGCCAGCTTGGGGTGCAGCTCCTCGTCTTCACCTGCTGAAGTGCCAGTGGCGTGAACACACACGCCAGGGAAAATAACATCACACAGAGGAGTTTTGCTTAGTAACAATGCTCCATTTCTGTCTTTATAACAAGAAGCCTGACTGCAAGTGAATAATTTTTATTGGTTGTAATGGTTATCTTCTTATTAGTACTGCTATTTTTTCAGAGTAATGGCAAATTTGCCTGACACAGCTGAGCCAAACGAGTAACTGGGACTCCTGAAAGGGCAGACCGCATTTCAGTCTTTTCTTTCTCCACTTCTTTCTTCTCTTGCCCTGACTCTTTTGCATGTCTTCTCATTTCTTTTCCCACTCATAAGCGTAATTCCCTTCCCTTGCTCTTTAAGCTAACTCCCTCAGCTGGGGAAAAAAAAACAGCCCAACAACCCCACTTTTTTGTTCTGCTGAATTTTAGTATCATTTTAGTGAACTGAATTTGCTAAACCTCTCAGTTGTCCCTCCGTGCTACTGCACAAAGAGCACAGCTGGCACATGCGACAGCTGTGGGTGTCCAGGCATGGCGAAGGAGTGCAGGCTTTTGCTTCTCCTGCAACAAAACAGTTATTTGGCTCATCCTAATGAACAAAGCCATGCTGCAAAAACTTCATCCCAGTAACGTTTTTCCCACCAGCAAAGCCAGTTTAAGAGGTTCTGATTTTTTCTATTCCTCTATCTGTTCCCACTCTCTGCAAAGTTTCTCCTACTACTCTCTTAGCTGTGCTGATACAACTATTTGTAGAGATGTGTTGTAAACTGAATCATTGAAATGATCAAAATCCCCCTTCAAAAGTAGTTAAAAAAAACCAAAATCCCCCGACCCTTCTGGTGGCCGCGATCAGAGCACAGCCCAGCGCAGCCCTACAGCCCTTGCCGTCGGCTGCCGCTGTGAGCCGGGTGGGTCTGCAAAGAGGGAACCAACTGTCCGGGGACAGGGCAGCGACAAACTGGTTTACACTGCTTTGGCACTAGAGAAAACAAGTGTCTAAGTTACGTGGATTTAGTTTTTGTTTTCAGTAAAGGCTGCAGAGAACACAACTGGGCAATGATCGGGAACAGATGAAGCAGAACTTCTAACCACCGATGAAAGTACAAATTTTTCAAGTGACAACAAAAGGGTAAGGACATCAAGGTGACAGCTGTGTTTTCAGCTTTGATCATATAAATTGAGAACTGGTGCCAGCTGGGAACAGTTCAGCCTTTCCTAGGATCCAGCTTTAACAAAGAAGCAATTTTGTGGGAGCTTGTGGGCCTTATTTGTTACACCTGACTGACCTGTACTTAGGAAATATATAATAAAGAACATTTTCTAGGTTTGAAATGAAAGACGTGCTCATCATCATAGCCGTAATTGCTTGGCACAGGAGAATGTGAAGTGCAGTATGATATTCTCCAAAGTCCAGATTAAGGAAACCTTCAAACCTACTATCTCCTAATAGTTTTTTGTCTAGTGTTATGCGCACCCTCAATCAACAACACGTAATGAGCCACCTCACACTGTAATTTATATGCTTGTATAGAATATAATTGTCAGCTTAGATGTTTACATGAGATACAGATTTTTGTTTGTAAAGAATATATACACTGAATTCTTTGAACACCAGGCAGGAGGGAACATTGTCTCCCCAGGGGGTTAATGACTTATTTGTATTAAATACAGAAATAGTCCCTAGCAAGTTTCTGTTTACAGGGAGATGACTCCACCTGAAAGGGACGTTAGTAAGTCTCAAAGTTCGATGGGGAGGGCCAATAACCCTTCAGGAGAAGTGTCAAAACTATCACTCTGATTAGATTGCAGATCCCAGGTTTCTGTGGTGGGGTAAAGGTTTGAGTTTGCTTATGACCTCAACAGGAGTCTTTGCCTTCAACAACATTTCCTTCTGAGAGTGAAACATAAAAGTTTTATCTTAAGAACTGTGTGCATGGGAGTGATCTAGCAGTATTTGAAGCAAAGAAGAAAAATGTCTTTAAGTGGATCTAAAGTACAGACATATAAAATCATTATTCCCTTTTATTTCTTTAAATTTGAATTTAAATCAAGTAATCAGTCTGTAACTGTTTGACCCACAGTAAACAGTTGTTTTCCATAACTGTTTCTGCATCTACTTCTGTACCTATTTCTTAATGTCTACCTTGGGATAAAGTTGATTTGAGGGTAACTCAAACACCAAGGCATTTTTTCCCCTGGATGTGGTGACCCTTAAATCTTGGGTGGTTTATCACTTTTCTGTGCCGTCACCACAGTGAACATATTTTGGAGGACTGAAGAGTTAGTGTTCCTTCTCTCATTTATTAAAATGATTTGAAATATAGAACTTCACTGCAAATAAAATCTCTTTCAATAAGCAGTGTTAACCACAGTTTCAAAGTCTTGCTCTGCTACAAGAGAGTGCTTGTGATGAACCCTAGATATAAATGGAAACAAAGATATTTCAAAGAACTGGTCGTAGATGAACCATATTCTCATAGTAAGGGTTTAAAATAGATTTGTTTAAAATCTCAAATGCATGATTAAATAAGCAAATAAAGAGCAATGTAGTGCAGGCTAGTTGTTATTAGTATATATAACTGTAATATGGAATGTATTAGATCTGTAATTTTGTGTATAATAAACAAAAAGGAAGAATATTTATTCTAGAAATTGCTGCAGGTATATGACATCTAGGGAACATTCTACCTAACTTAACCTCAGTTCAGTGTTTGAGTTTCAAGAAGGTTTTAGGGGCTGTGCAGATGGGAGTCTAATCAGGAATACAGGTTCAGTGCCAGAGGTGACAGAACTCTCCTTTGCTTACAATCAGACCTGCTTTCTGACCTTCACCCATTGAAAGCTCTCATTCAGCTTTAAAAACGTGAATGTTCTCACTACTGATGTTTTCCAGACATTTTATTTCTTCTTGCCATGACTAAAGCTAAGCTAGGCACACACTGTTTATAATTGCTACTCATGCTTCACTAAGCTGGTACTGACATTGTTATCTCAGAGTATTTCTAATGCTATCTTACACTATTCAATATACTAAGGTCTATTAAAAGAGTTGAGATTAAATTTTTGATCTGTAACTGAACCTTAGCAAAATCCTTTCAGAAAACTTCTGTGGAGGCAAAAATTAGTTTTCTCTCTGTTTGAACAGGTCTGTCTATCTCTTCCTTGTAGAAACCAAGAGCTTCCATAATAAGGTTTGTAACTTTTATGAATAATAGAACCACGGTAGTAACACTGTAAAGGTTAAAAAAGATCAAAGATACAGGCCCTAATGCTTTAGGATCACTGTTATCTAGGTGGGATTCAGAAAAAACAGTGTCTGCAAGGTTATTTCATCTATCTTAGAAGTTCTTGGAAGAATTTCTTTGGCTGTTTCCAAAGATGTGTATGGTCTGCCACTTTGAACTGTTGTAGGCATTCTTGGGCTATGAAGACTTATTTTTCAAGCCCCAAGAAACATGCAAGTCATCACCGAAAGCTAGCAAAGATATGAAGTATGTGCTATCAAAACTTCAAAGCAAGGAGAGAAAAAAAAAAGTGGCTGCAACTGTGTGGTTCACAGGAGATTTATTTTCCTAATGGGACTGATTTGACAAGGAGAGCGCTCAGATGCTGCCGTGATGGGAAACAGCGTAAAACAGTAAGGCTGTCGCTGCTGACAGAGCGCTGTGTTTTTTCTGCAGAATTACCGGTCATGTTAGCCAACCCCAGGCAGAGACGTAATAGAGTCACCCTTTTGTTGTATGGCAAGTGAGATATTAACCGTCTGCGGACATGTGGATATCATCTAGTTCCTTCTATAGGATTTTAGCAAGGTCTGTAACTGGAGGTGGTTTTGTAGGGGAGGGGGTGCTGGAAAGCTGCTCCAGTGGTGACTGGGAGGGGGGTTTTGCTGATGACTGGTCAAAACAAGTTCTACTGCTGCTTTCTGGTTTGTTCCAGCTGAGATCTTCCTGTGCTTATAAATATTCCACGTTAGACACCTTGTTATAAGTGAAAGCTTTTGTGTTTGTGAATATAAATCCCCAGATGAGATAGGGATAAAAAGAATTAACAAATAGAGATAAGACCGAACATTCAGGAAATAAGAGCAGACGAAGATTTGAGAGCAGGAAAAGAAAATGTACACCGTTTGGACATCTTCTTGAAGAAGTTGTTCAGGAGAGAGTTAGCAGGAAATTACAGTATTAGTAGCAAATTTTCTAAACCAGTCAAAAAAAATTAATTGATTTTGAAACTGGGTTCTGTGTGGTTTTGAATTAACATCTATAGAATCCTGCTGGCTTAATCCAGGGATGTAAGCAACGAATGAAAGCGATCCATTGTATTTCTTTAAATAAAAAGCACGATTTCTCAGCTTGCATAACATCCTTTGCTTTTTTTTTTTTTTTTTTTTTGTTTTTCCCAGAGTCTAAAGACTGTATTTGAAACAGTTTTCTGTCTGTTACTAGGACTTTGTCCTTTTTCCCTTTCCCATAACTCACAATCGACCCTGAATAAGGTTCCAAGAACAATTGGGACTGTTTTACGAAATCAATAGGAATGTTTTATTGCTTGTTTTCCTTGCAGGGCTGCTTTATTTCCTTATTCCTTACTGTGCTGCTGTCCTATGATTTTTTTCCTTTTATTAGAAGACTAGTACCAACAACGTAAATTGTCTTGTTGGTTCCTTTTCCACTTATTCAAAGGAAACTTCAAAATATAGGTTCTTAGGAGAATTGCTTTGTGCAGGTAACAAAAAGAACTTCTTTCATTGCTCCTGGGTAGAGGAGGGTGGATGGAAGAAATGAGTGCCGGGGATTTTCCTTCCTTTGAGCCTTTGTTTCTCTCTCTGGATACCTAAACAATACCTTGATAAGGAAGATAGGCTTTACTGCTAGTTTGTGAAGGACCTGTTCCCACATGTACAGAGCATCTCCTCTCCTATAAGGTATGAAGAAATGTATCAGATATGCCTGAACTGAAATCAAGTCGTAACTCTGGCAGTCACTGTGAATAGTCATTACTTCTGGGTGTTCATCACCTTACAAAGTTAGGCTCAAAGATACTTATAATGAGATAAAGGAAAATCTTGGCCTTTAGAAGGCTAAGGGAGTCTTGCTGCTGACTTGACTGGAGTCAGGATTTCACCTTGAATATTTAGCCTGTTGAATGTCCTAAATTCCACTATAGAGCAGATGCTTTCCAGTCTTTCTCTAGTGGCTAATGTCCCCAGAACTTGTAGATCCCTGCAAGACTTTAATTCCCTATCCCTCTTTATCATGTGTCCTATAAGCTACTTTCTTGTAAAACTACTTTGAAAATAGGTGTACTCTGCACACAGGTGTTAGACTGATGCAGAGTGTGAGCTGGCAGCCTTCTTGTGATCAGGGCTGTTTATTTATTCCTGATGAAATCAAACATTGGACCTGACAGCAAAGTCTATTTATCATTTTAGCCTCCAGAAAAAGAAGCTAGATTTTAATTTTATTATGAATTTGCCTTAGAATCATTTCATTCAGATTCATGACCCTGCACTCATGTATTGATATTCAAGAGATTAATCTTATTTTAAATGACAGGTGAAAGTCTTCAGATTAGGCATATGGTACGTATCTATCTGTGCAACAAGTCTCCAAATGGATCCTTCCTAGATAATGGACAGCTTTCAAGGCAGTGACACAGTGATAATAATTCATTCTAGAGTTCAGATGCATACTTGACTGACTTGAATTTAAATATGTTAAGATAATAATAAATTCTGTAATTCAGGCATTGTAAGAGCTTAAAGGCAAGCGTCAGTTTGTTACACACCTCCTAGCAGATTAGTTTTCTAGTATATCTGTTTCCTAATGAAATTGCAGTGGCGAGGCTGTAATTTGGGTTATCTGCCAAATGTTCTTATGCCTATTTACATTATAAGCTTCAGCTGAAACTCACACATATTAGGTATTTCCAAAATACATGCCAGATTTATACAGCACACAGAGAGAATGAGACATTTTTAATTTGAGGTGGAGACTCCTGCTCATCATAAGTCTTTCTCTGTCGTTTCATCACAGTGAGCTTCTTTTAATGAGTATGAATAACTGTATTGATTAAGTCAGATCTGAGAATACCAAATCTCCTACCACAAGGCTGAATGGTCTAAATGCTTGGCTATTGAAAAGAAAACAAACCTGGGGACCATCGTTTCTTCCTCTCAGCGGTCGAGGGGGGCAGGGGCTGGATTGGGTCCCAGAGAAGATTTTGGTGCTCAGTCAAGTGATGTCCAAACAGTCTTTGAGAGGGTCCCAGTCACCGCCACAATGGTGGCCCCTCTAGACATCTAGAACAGCAACATTTCAGATATCTGAATACGCTTTCACCAGCGAATGTGGATGTTCTCAGCACTTGTCTCAGGTGCACAGTGGATCACTATATTGACCATCAAAGCGCAATTTTCTTACTTGCTTTTTAGGCCTAATCTGCAATCATATACCTCGCTTCTCCTGCAGTATGACAGGCAACAGGCGGCTCTTCTGCATATGCGTAACTCCCGGTTTTTGTCGTCTTGTGTCCTGCCTGTTGTGGAACAGAACAGAAAGAAGTGCTGCTGGTGTGCCTGTTTCTGGTGGCAGTGACACAGGAGCTCCGCGCCGTGCCACCATGGGTGCGGAGGGTGGGGTTGGTGCTGACCACAGCACCGGCTCGCGGGGCTGCCTCTGCCCGTGAACGCCTCCACAGGAATTAAACAGCCTGCTGCTCTCTTGCCATGGCTCTGCCTTGTCCCTTGCCCTCCCTTTACCCTCCACCCACGCCTGCTTACAAGTCCCAGAGCATCTTTTGCAAGTACACCTTGTCCTATATTTATGTGGTGGGCACCCTTTGATAAATTGGAGGACTGGTGAGCAAGTGTCCTACAAAGCCTTTGGAAAGTATTTTAGTTATTGACAAGAGTAAAGGGAGGATAGATAGCTGAGGTGGGGAGAAACCTCCAAAATATAGCTTAGGAAAAAACAACCTCATGGCAAGAGTTTTTCATAAAGAAAAGGAAATGTGTCAAAATTTGATTCATGCTTTTTTCAGACTTCATGCCTTTAGACAACATTGAGTCTGAGTAGTCAAAACCTTATAATGGAAAAGAAATCCAAATAATTATTCACTTTAATAAAAGGAAACTATATGATTCTTATATTTGATTCTGGGAACTTAGTGAGGACTTAGTCTTACGGTTTCACTTTGCACCTCCCGGTAGGACCCTAAATATTTCATGAAAGAAGTTTGGTCACAAAAATATCAGTTAAAAAAAGAATCCTGCCATTATTAAAAGTCAGATATTTTCCTCAGAATGGAGAATAAATAAGGCCATTTCTGATCTTACTGATGCGGGGGTAAACGTGGAGAAACTCTAGCGAGGTCACGGAATTACGTTTATATTAATGCAAAACTGGGGAGAGATCAGAATCAATAATATTATATTTTTCTATTTTAGAAAAGATTACCAATATTTGTCAATATTTACTACAGTCATAGTTCTTAAGGAACTGTGCCTTGATCTCCTATCTTTAGTGATTAGTCCAATGAGCTCAATTAAAGCAAAGAAAGTTATTTAGCATTATGTTTACTAAAAATAGATCTGATCCTTATGGCCTTAGACAGATTAAACTATGCTTCAAGTGGTGAAAGGACAGACTTCTCTGGCATGGTGTCATTATGGAGCTATTTGTCCCTGAAACTAAACTTACATGTGGAAGAAAAAAAAAAAAAAATTATTTTATAGCACTCAGTAGCACTCAGGACATTAAAAGAAATCACTATTGTCACCCACTCATGTTTTCCTGTTTTTCTGTCCACCTTCCTACCTGCCTACAACATGGAAAGGATTAGAAGTGAATATTCTTTATTTCCCAGACTTATAAATAGATGATACAGTTTTGTTCTGTCTGCCTTTCTTCTGATTCCACGTCAGCAAGTGATTGCAATTGTTTCAGCACAGATATATTTTTGCACAGTAGATCCTATAGTCAAATGAAGCAACTTCCACGGTTTTTTTTTGTTAAGAAAAACCTCTGTATAATTTTATTCTTGTCTTAAATTTCTAGAAATCCTTTCCCCAGTCTTTTCTGAAAAACATCAGTGTCTATAATGCTAGAGCTAAACGCATCAGCTTTCTCACTGTGACAATTAAGCTGCTCCATGATTAGCAGCAGGTTATGCAATAGAGTAAAAGACATTGCATCTACAGTTTTGCTTTTTCTCTAGGGGCTGATAAAGTAACCTTTTATCTCATCAAGGACAGGAGCACCTTAGCACCTAGTAACAAATATAGATCTGTGGTCCTAGACAAAATACAATTGCCATAAATACCATTTTTTGCAGTAATTAATGTGTATGTAACTTATTACTCAGTCCAAAGCTTTTGGAAGTGAAAATCTTTTTCACTGGAAAACATTCTTGATAGCTCCTGTATATAAATATCTATTATTAATGTGCTACCAGTGCTGTGAAGCAAAATAAACAATCAGAAACTGGATGAAGCATCTTTAGGAGAAAATAGGTAGAGCACTGTTAAATTTATAATATCAGTGAACTAGAACACAAACCCTCAAAGACATTTAAGTGCTTAACTCCTACTGGTTTCAGCAGG